>NC_084629.1:35487062-35524562 GCF_033978795.1 Nerophis ophidion | reverse complement strand
CGCCCCATCCTTGTTTGTGAATTACTTAGCATTTCATGGAAGCTGCTTTTATAACCAATCATGGCACCCACCTGTTCCCAATTAGCCTGCACACCCGTGGGATGTTCCAAATAAGTGTTTGATGAGTATTTATCAACTTAATCAGTATTTATTGCCACCTTTCCCAACTTCTTCGTCACGTGTTGCTGGCATCGAATTCTAAAGTTAATGATTATTTGCAAAAAAAAAATGGTTATCAGTTTGAACATCAAATATGTTGTCTTTGTAGCATATTCAACTGAATATGGGTTGAAAATGATTTGCAAATCCTTGTATTCCGTTTATATTTACATCTAACACAATTTCCCAACTCATACAGAAACGGGGTTTGTATATGTATTTATATATATGTGTGTGTCTGTGTGTGTGTATATATATATATATATATATATATATATATATATATATATGTATGTATGTATGTATGTATGTATATATATATATATATATATATATATGTATGTATGTATATGTATGTATGTATGAATGTATGTATGTATATATATATATATGTATGTATGTGTATATATATATGTATATGTGTGTGTACATATGTATATATATATGCGTGTGTTTATTTATCTATATATATATATATATATATATATATATATATATATATATATCAGTGAGGTGAACTAAACACCAGGTGAGGCATACATACTTTTTTTTCCTTTCTTTTTTATTTTTTACTATAATTCATATGTGCAGCTCTAGTCATTGTTGATTTAGGTTGCACATTCGAGTTACAGGAAAAAAAGGGAGTTATTCGCTTTCATAAAAATGTTATCATAATGATATTATGATATGATAAATAGGTCCAAAAAGTATTTGATAAAGTTGTTATTAAATACTTTTTGGTCCCATTTGCTTTTAACAAAATAAATCAGGTATTGTGAGTGTATATTACCTTTCTGTATTTGTATCTGAAGCAGCAGTACTTATCCTCCATGAAAATGTAGTTTGTATGATCGCATTTATTTCGTCTCAAAGCCCAGTTTAGTGAAGTATTTAATCTTGGATACAGTATATAATCCTCCATATTGGCAGAAACATTCATTTAATTCAATATCATTCCAAGAAACTAAAGATTATTTTTGCATCTGACAAAAAACACCCACAAACGCTGGCTTACTCTAATAAAAATGCCATGTTTGTTATAAATACAGTTAAAAGATAAAAGAGAAACATTTTGCCTTCTTCTGAAGAGACCTGGGTCTGCTAGCTTGAGCGCCCCCACTTCTCCCAGTGTGTGGCGAGTCAGAGTACTGCTGAGGCATTCAACTGCAAGTTGACAATATATCGCCCACTACCTTGAGGCAGAGGTACTTGCTGTCTCAAGACCTGCCTTTTCCATGTGGCAACAAGCATGCGCCCCCTCGCACGCACGACCAATACACACTGTGTGTAGCCGTGGAGGCACCGCCGGTGTCTGCCTCACTTCTCATCCGCTGCATTGTTTTGATCAGGAAGCATGGAATTTCTGCGATTTTGACCTTTGAAAATGATCAAAATATACAGGAACCACACCAAAATCACATAGAAAGCATAAACCAAAATAGAAATATTAAAAATTATTTTGTTTTATTATTTAGTTTTAGAACATCTCATGGTTAAGCCACCTGGTGGCAGGTGAGGCACTGCCGCAATTGCCTCCCCTGACAGCACGTCACTGGTATATATTTATATATATATATATATATATATATATATATATATATATATATATATATATATATATATATACACACACACACACAATGTTTCCCACAGGTCAGGCATATATTTGTGGTGGGGGGTGGGTGGTGGGTTGGGGTGGCAGCGGCGGTGGCGATGACAAAGAAGAACGCGGAGTTGAAATATAATTACAACACTTTGTGTACATATTTATATACATATTTATATAATAAGTAACTACAAGCTCCATTCACAGACAGAGTCCCATTGCTTTTGTGAGCGGTCGAGCGAGTCAAAAGCTGAAAAAAAATATATATATTTATATATTTTTTTAATTTTTAATTTTTATTTTTTTATTTGTGGCGGCCGTAATTTTTCCGTGGCGGGCCGCCACAAATAAATGAATGTGTGGGAAACCCTGTTTCCCACACATTCATTTAAATTCCCGTTTCATTTAAATTCCGCAAATTCCTGTTTTTTTTTTTTTCACATTCTGTATCTCACAGTTAAAGTGTACCTATGATGAAAATTACAGACCTCTGTCATCATTTTAAATGTGAAGTGAATTATATTTATATAGCGCTTTTCTCTAGTGACTCAAAGCGCTTTACATAGTGAAACCCAATATCCAAGTTACATTTAAACCTGTGTGGGTGGCACTGGGAGCAGGTGGGTAAAGTGTCTTGCCCAAGGACACAACGGCAGTGACTAGTGGGAGAACTTGCACAATCGGTGGCTGACTAAATACTTTTTTGCCCCACTGCATGTATATATATATATATGTTAATCAATTATTTGATGAAAAAACACAAATTTCCTAGCGACTTGAGAAGACCTGAGCAGTCGGAAAGAGATGATCGAGTGTTATCTGCTCACAGATGCCACGTGGTGGTTGTTTGAGCGCCCTTCAGCTAGACCTGGATAGTCCCACTCCTTAATACGCAGGGTTCTCACAGGAATGAGTCAGAAATACAACCTTACATACTAAGCAGAAACAGGAAGTGGGTTATATATTGTATTATGTTGATGTTGCTCATAGCACTCAGCGTAAATAGATTGGAAAAATGACAGTTAATCCATGTAATCGGTGTCAGTATCGGCCGATATCGCTCATGAAAGACAGCCATGCGCAGCATAGAACCCTGATGCTAATGTCTGACTCATATTATTATTATTATTATTTGTGTGTGCAGACTCAGCAGCGCCACTGTGCAAGATGAACTCTGAGGACAAGTTGGACGGCATGCTGTTCAAGTGCAGCAGTGCAGGGATGGACGTCGGCGGGCGTGCGGGCCTGGGCGCCGCGGGCGGACTGGTGGTGATGACGCTCGGGGAGCGCTCGCTGGCGGACCACCCGCTGTTGGCGGAAGACGAGGACGAGGAGGAGGACTTGACCGTAAGCTCTCTGGTGACTCACGACCTGGTACCTCCCGAGCAGCTGATGATGCAGGAGATGTCCAAGACCGGCGGCGGGGGCGAGGAGGAGGGAGCAGGCGAGGTGGGCGTGCACTTCCCCCTCAAGCTCACCCATAAGTTGCCCTGCTTGCCTGTGAGTTCATGCTGAGAAGTATTGACATTTTTTTCAATATTCAACTTCTGTGCAAAAGGTAAATAATAACGGTAATGTGGCACTTTTTAATTGTGCCTATCATTCACAACCTTTATGATAGACAAGAACACATTTTTCTTTTATGTATTCTAACTCATAAATAAATGTTAGAAAAAGTCAGCTAACAAGGGAACGAATGGAAGTCACCCTATAAAGCTCTCTGAAAGACATCCATCAAAGTTTGATATATATATATACTGTAAATATATATGTAGTATCTAGTAACATTCATAATAACATGTAATATTTACATATTTTCATCATGTTAAGCATGCGGTGGTGTATTAATTTCACAGACGCATCACAATGTTCACTTTCCGTTCAACAACAACGAGAATACTAATCATGGCAGACTTGATGAGAGACAACAAATGATGATCCAGAAACTTGTATTTTTGAGCCTGAATATAATGAGGATGATCCACAAGTTTTAGAAGCTGTGTGCAAACAGCTTTAGTCAAACACTAAGCATCATGTAGCAGAACTTCAAAGTGCTAAACAAGATATACAAACATAATAAAATAACCGCTTACTGCACAAAGTCTGCTCTCACTGGGATAACGACTGATGGGATGTTTATATCTTCCCATTTACATCAACAAGTCATCTTTTTGTCTTTCTGGCCATTTAAGGGTCTTAGTTGGATGTCAAAATTAACCAACTAGTGGGTTTATGTCCACAACATTCTACTATCCAGGTGAGAGACAGGATTTATAATCTAGACTTAACTTTCCCTAACTCAGAGGGGATGCAGCACCTCAATATGTCAGCTAGTTAGCTCTCCGAGATCACGGCGCCGCCAAAAGTAGTTCCTCTGCGTTAGCGTAATACCATCAATACTTATTAATATTCAGGTCCCTACATGTAAATGGAGTATTGTTGGCGGCTGTGGGATGTTTTTTTAGAGGACTTTATGGGCGCAATGGTGGACTCCTGGTTTTTACATTGTCAGCTACCTTGTACTTTCCAAAAAAATTACAAATATAAGTGCTCCTATTCTTACATTACAATTATGAAAGACTGGCAAACTTTTAAAAAGTGCACTTCCCCTTTAAGGCACACAATTCAGTGAAAGTCACAATGCGATCAAAGCATTGCGTTTACTGTATATTTTACATTTAAATCTGAATTATTTGGACAATACATTTCAGTCCTTGAAATTTGCGATTGGCCAATTGGCGCAAATTCAAATAAAACAACTGTTTTCGCCAATCCAATTTGCCAATTATCTAGACTGACCATGCGTCCTCTTTTCCCCGGACATGTCCTCTTTTGCGGGACTGTCTGTGCTGTCCGGACGGGGTTTCCTAAATGCCTCAAATGTCCGGCGTTTTGAGTCAGGGTTATGTGTATTTTTCAATTGTTAATCAAGGCATATTTGTTTATCAGCCATACAGGTCACACTGAGGGTGGCCGTATAAACAACTTTAACACTGTTACAAATATGCGCCACACTGTGAGCCCACACCAAACAAGAATGACAAACACATTTCGCACCGTAACACAACATAAACACAAAACAACCAATACCCAGAACCCCTTGCAGCACTAACTCTTCCGGGACGCTACAATATACACCCCCTCAACCCCCATTACGTCACATCAAATACTCCACTTTGAAAAATAATTTTGGTGGAAGATTTTACATATTTTATGTGTTTGCCATAAAAAGAACTGTTTTGTTCGACAAAAAAAGGGCGGACAACAAACAAAAACACAACATAAAAGAAACTAAAACATTTTGAAATGAGGAATAGATGTGAAGTTGATGTAGACTCCAGAGATTTAAGGGGTAAATATAAAATGTATGTATGCCCTGGCACACCATTATCATCATTTCATGACCCAAGTAAAACACTTTTTTACACTTTTATACTGAAATAAATACACCTACAACGTATTAAATAAAAACATAGAAAAAAACTACCAGCAGCGGTAAAGTTCAGATCCAGGAAGGACAGAAGAAAGTGAGTGAATGTTTATAACTGAATACATTTACATATGCATACAAATTTGTCTTCTTTTTTATTATTATTATTTCTTTTAATGAATTAAGTAACGTTCATGACAACCTTTTTCCAAAACACAATATAGATTTTGAGATATAACAGGACAATGCATACGTTTATCATTTGTTTTCGAAATGCTTACAAAAAGTGGGGACCCCAAAAATATACTGTGGGACCCCATTTTTATGACTTGATGGGGCCCATTTAGAAAATTCCTAGCGCCAACACTGCTGTCAACAGAGGAGAAAAAATGTTTTATTTAAATAAATATATTATTTATAAAGAAAGTTCGAGTATCATTGGCAAATTTTCACCTAGCATATATGTGTCCTCTTTTTGGGATTTCAGACTCTGGTCTGGCTTAAATTACCTTGTGAACTGTGTAATCAAAATTTTTGTTTCTTGCGTAGACGAATTAGGAACAACACCGGGTAACAACATATCGACTCTATGCAGCTCAAACAACAAAAAAAATCTTTGTCCTATCTAGCTTAGACATTCTTTTGATTTTGGTGTAAAGCACTGAGCATTCTAGGTAATGTAGTACAGTGTTTCCTACAGGGCAGGCATGTATTGGTGGTGGTGCGGTCTGGCGGCGGCGGCGGCGATGACCAAGAAGAACGCGGAGTTGAAATATATTTACAACACTTTATGTACATATTTATATAATAAGTAACTACAAGCTCCATTCACAGACAGAGTCCCATCGCTTTTATGAGTGGTCGAGCGAGTCAAAAGCCGAAAAAAAAAATATATATATATATTTATTTATTTATTTGTGCCGTCTGTAATTTTTTCGTGGCGGGCCGCCACAAATAAATGAATGTGTGGGGAACCCTGTAGTACTGCCATATAAACAGTTAGCAACGCACAGGCATCCTCAACATCCTAGTTTCAATGTATTCAGAAATGTTAATTTAACCTTTGTTTACCCAGGGTTCGTCAATTAAGACCAGATTCTCATTTGCAATGCTGACTTAGCAAAGGGTAGCATTAACATGACTGATATGTTGAAGTGTGATAACAAATTATGTGGCCCGTTAAGCTTCTCAATCTGGCCCGCCGGACATTCCCAAATAATTTTTTTACATCTTTAAGATGGACAGTGTAGCTGCCATTATGATGTGTAGTCATGTTTTTAAATGGCCGTGAGTCTTGAACTACAGCATACAAATTATTTCAATGGTTGAAATCTGCGCTTGTGCATAATAGACTAGTTACTATGGTGATCTAATTAGTTACTATGGTCATCTAGTCAGTTAGTATGGTAATCTACGCCACAGCAGGGATTGTTTTTAGTAAGTAAGTAGGTAAATGTTATTTATAAAGCGCTTTTCACAGATACAATCACTAAGCGCTGTACAAAACATAGTGAAGTCAATTATATTTATATATGTAGCGCTTTTTCTCTAGTGACTCAAAACGCTTTACATAGTGAAACCCAATATCTAAGTTACATTTTAAACCAGTGTGGGTGGCACTGGGAGCAGGCGGGTAAAGTGTCTTGCCCGAGGACACCACGGCAGTGACTAGGATGGCGGAAGCGGGGATCGAACCTGCAACCATCAAGTTGCTGGCACGGCTGCTCTACCAACCGAGCTACAGTTGTGATCAAAATTATTCAACCCCCACACAATTTTGGTGTTTTAGCAAGTTGGACATTTATTCCGTATTTTGTTTATAGTCATATCAAATAAAGATGCATTAAATAGACGAATGCAACTTAAATTACAACATTATATTTTGTAACATACCAAACAGTATCATTTCTCTTAATATCTCATTGACAAAATTATTCAACCCCTTGAAGATCATAACTCTTAAGAACAGAATTTGAATAAGGTATTTTCAATCTGGTGTTGAAAACTCCTCTAGATGTGATTAGAACCATAACGAGCAACAGTTAAACTGATTGAAAAAGACTGTGACGCTCAGCTTCTTGTAGATGGTCAATGGTGTATTTGCAACATGGTGAAGTCCAGGGAGTGGTCAAAGAAGTCAAGAGAGGAGGTAATTGCTCTTCATAAGAAAGGATATGGATATAAGAAAATAGCAAAGACATTACACATTCCAAGAGACACAGTTGGGAGCATAATTTGCAAGTTTAAAGCTAAAGGCACAGTGGAAACACTACCTGGGCGTGGTAGAAAGAGGATGCTGTGCGCGTACAGTGGTGAAAACCCCCCGGGTAACAGCTGAGGAACTACAACAGGACATTGCAGAGGAGGGAATGCAGGTTTCGTCCCAGACAATAAGGCGCACACTACGAGATGAAGGCCTCCATGCCAGAACTCCCAGGCGCACCCCACTTTGACTACCAGGCACAAGAAAATAGACTCCAGTATGCCAAAAATCATCTGGACAAACCCCAAAGGTTTTGGAAAACTGTTCTATGGAGTGATGAGACAAAACTGGAACTCTTTGGGCCTATGAATCAACGTTATGTCTGGAGGAGAAAAAAATGAAGCTTACAAAGAGAAGAACACCTTGCCTACTGTTAAGCATGGTGGGGGGTCAATCATGCTCTGGGGCTGTTTCTCTGCCTCAGGTACCGGGAATCTCCCGCGCGTTCAAGGCATTATGAATTCTATTTCCTAGCAGGATATATTAGCTGCAAATGTCATGAAGTCAGTGACGAAGCTGAGGCTTGGGAGACGTTGGACCTTCCAACAGGACAAGGATCCCAAGCATACCTCCAAATCAACATCAGAGTGGTTGGACTGGAAGACTCTGGAGTGGCCTTCACAGTCGCTAGACCTAAATCCTTTAGAAAAGCTGTGGTGGGACTTGAAGAAGGCAGTTGCAGCACGCAAGCCCAAGAATATGAATGAACTGGAGGCCTTTGCCCAAGAGGAATGGGCTAAAATACCTGTAGATGCTTGCAAGAAGCTTGTGTCCGCTTATGTGTCACCTTTGAAGGATGTCATTACTGCCAAAGGGTGTTCTACTAAGTACTAAAGATGCATGGAACTAGGGGGTTGAATCATTTTGTCATTGAGATATTAAGAAAAATGTCCTTTTTTGCTATTTTGTAAAATACAGTGTTACAATTTAAGTTGTATTTGTCTACTTGACACATCTTTATTTGATATGACTATAAACAAAATACGGAATAAATGTCCAACTTGCTAAAACACCAAAATTGTGTGGGGGTTGAATCATTTTGATCACAACTGTATACCGCCCCACATAGGAAAAGTAAAACAACAATTCTATTTAAAACAACAGGGGAAACATCACAAAGTGGATTAAAAATGATAGTTAAAAGGTGCATTAACTAAAAGGTTTACTAAAAAGAGAAGTTTTAAAATACACAGTCAAGATCACTGAGGGACTGGTGCAAATTGTTCCAGAGTCTGGGACCTATAGCCTGGAATGCCAGATCTTCACGGACTTTAAAATGAGTTTTTGGGATCTTTAGAAAACCCTATTTGTCAATATTCAGTGTTTTATCGTTCATAGATAATATTGTAAATGCCACATTCTGTACATTCTGGGTTACTCATTTAGTAAAAATAAAAATAAAAATTCCATTAAGGCTGTCCGTCATAAAGTTTTTAGCATTCAATCAGACATTATTGTGAGGTTTTGTATTAGTGTTCCTAAAAATCAGATACACCTGCCCCCAGACACATTTTTTTCCTCAAATGTTGGCCTCCCGAATCAAAATAATTGCCCATGTCTGTGCTAAATGAATGTTTAAGATGGACAAAGTCATTTGACAAAGCTTTTACTGCCACCGAGGGTCTTGTTTTCATATTTCGGTTGAAATCATGTGCTTTTTGAAGCCACGGTTACAAGGAACGCTTCAGACATTGATAACAAATATGGAAAGTCACATTTTGTTTCAATGACATTAAGAAAAAAAACGGTTAATACTAAATAAGTACCGTATTTTTCGGACTATAAGTTAGTTTTTTTCATAGTTTGGCCGGGGGTGGGACATATACTCCGGTGTGACTTATATATGAAATTATTAACGCATTACCGTAAAATATCAAATAATATTATTTATCTCATTCGCGGAAGAGACGAAGAAAATGTCAGCAATCATCACACACACGTCAACCAATAAGAATTTGGCGGGGCAGGGTCATGGATTGCTAACTGCTATATGCTACTGCCATAGCTATTAAAATGGCTCATTTCATCGTTGGCGGTAACTTATAAAAACTGAGAAGGGCGGAACAAAAATTGCACCAAAAAGGAAATCATGTACTGCAGATTACAAGCTGGATGTAGTGAAATATGCAGCACAAAACGACAAGAGGAAGCGGCGCATACCTTTGGAGTTGGCAGAGTTGTTTAGAAGCGACATCGAGGAAGAAGAAATCATGGGATTTATCGATTAGGAGTGACAGATTGTTTGGTAAACGTACAGTTGTGATCAAAATTATTCAACCCCCACACAATTTTGGTGTTTTAGCAAGTTGGACATTTATTCCGTATTTTGTTTATAGTCATATCAAATAAAGATGTGTCAAATAGACAAATGCAACTTAAATTGTAACACTGTATTTTACAAAATACCAAAAAAGGACATTTTTCTTAATATGTCATTGACAAAATGATTCAACCCCCTGGTACCATGCATCTTTAGTACTTAGTAGAACACCCTTTGGCAGTAATGACATCCTTCAAAGGTGATACATAAGCGGACACAAGCTTCTTGCAACCATCTGCAGGTATTTTAACCCATTCCTCTTGGGCAAAGGCCTCCAGTTCATTCATATTCTTGGGCTTGCGTGCTGCAACTGCCTTCTTCAAGTCCCACCACAGCTTTTCTACAGGATTTAGGTCTGGCGACTGTGAAGGCCACTCCAGAGTCTTCCAGCCCTTCTTCTGCAACCACTGATGTTGATTTGGAGGTATGCTTGGGATACCTCCAAAGGTCCAACGTCTCCCAAGCCTCAGCTTCGTCACTGACTTCATGACATTTGCAGCTAATATATCCTGCTAGGAAATAGAATTCATAATGCCTTGAACGCGCGGGAGATTCCCGGTACCTGAGGCAGAGAAACAGCCCCAGAGCATGATTGACCCCCACCATGCTTAACAGTAGGCAAGGTGTTCTTCTCTTTGTAAGCTTCATTTTTTCTCCTCCAGACATAACGTTGAATCATAGGCTCAAAGAGTTCCAGTTTTGTCTCTACACTCCATAGAACAGTTTCCCAAAACCTTTGGGGTTTGTCCAGATGATTTTTGGCATACTGGAGTCTATTTTTCTTGTGCCTGGTAGTCAGAAGTGGGGTGCGCCTGGGAGTTGTGGAATGGAGACCTTCATCTCGTAGTGCGCGCCTTATTGTCAGGGACAAAACCTGCGTTCCCCCCTCTGCAATGTCCTGTTGTAGTTCCTCAGCTGTTACCCGGGGGTTTTCACCACTGTACGCACACAGCATCCTCTTTCTACCACGCCCAGGTAGTGTTTCCACTGTGCCTTTAGCTTTAAACTTGCGAATTATGCTCCCAACTGTGTCTCTTGGAATGTGTAATGTCTTTGCTATTTTCTTATATCCATATCCTTTCTTATGAAGAGAAATTACCTCCTCTCTTGACTTCTTTGACCACTCCCTGGACTTCACCATGTTGCAAATACACCATTGACCATCTACAAGAAGCTGAGCATCACAGTCTTTTTCAATCAGTTTAATTGTTGCTCGTTATGGTTCTAATCACATCTACAGGTGTTTTCAACACCCGATTGAAAAGACCTTATTCAAATTCTGTTCTTAAGAGTTATGATCTTCAAGGGGTTGAATAATTTGGTCAGTGAGATATTAAGAAAAATGTGCTTTTTTGGTCTTTTGTAAAAATACAGTGTTACAATTGAAGTTGTATTTGTCTATTTGACACATCTTATTTGATATGAGTATAAACAAAATACGGAATAAATATCCAACTTGCTAAAACACATACAACGTACACTTATTCAGCCTGTTGTTCACTATTCTTTATGTATTTAATTGGCCTTTCAAATGTCTATTCCTTGTGTTGGATTTTATCAAATAAATTTCCCCCAAAAATGCGACTTATACTCCAGTGGACGTATATATGTTTTTTTCCTTCTCTGTTATGCATTTCGGCTGGTGCGATTTATACTCCGAAAAATACAGTATATATTCGGCAGTTTTCCGAATAACATGAATGTATGATAACGGCGTTACTTTTACTAGTAACAGTATTTCGAATTGATTACTTTTATGTACGTTACAATAACAGTTATCTAGATGTGTGCAGTAACCCGGCAGGCTACTTTTGATATCAACAAAACCGCGTCAGAAGCACAGCAAGTTCAATGCAGGAAATATATTTATGATAATTAAAGCATAAACCAGAATGACACACAAAATTGCATTGATATTAAATAGCAATGTAATACATGCACACTGACACACTACTACTGCGCGGGAATAACGAACAACAAATTAATGATTTCAGCGACGAGCTAGGTATACTACAACAGTGGTTCTCAACCTTTTTTCAGTGATGTACCCCCATGTGAAAAATTGTTTTATTCAAGTGCCCCTAATCAGAGCAAAGCATTTTGGTTGAAAAAAAGAGATAAAGAAGTAAAATACAGCACTATGGGATCATTTTCTGATTGATCAAATTCTATTAACAGTGCAAAATATTGCTCATTTGTAGTGGTCTTTATTGAACTATTTGGGGAAAAAAAAACTTGTTGAAAAATAAACAAGTGATTAAATTATAAATAAAGATTTCTACAAATAGAAGTCATCATCACTTAAAGTGCCTTTTTGGGGATTTTGATAGAGATTCATCAACATAATTCCAAACATTTCTTCACAAAAAAAGAAATCTTTAACATCAATATTTATGGAACATGGCCCAAAAAAAATCTAGCTGTCAATATTGTTTTGTTGCTTTTCTCTTCACAGTTTATAAACTTACATTCATGTTTTCGTGGAGTATTATTCAATAAATATATTATATAAAGATTTTTGAATTGTTGCTATTTTTAGAATATTTTTGAAAATCTCACGTACCCCTTGGCATACCTTCAAGTACCCCCAGGGGTACGCGTAGCCCCATTTGAGAACCACTGTCCTACAATATCCTGTTTGTAATATTCAATCACTATTGATTAGTGTGAAGATATTAAAAATGTCGCTGCCAAACTAACAAACACAGCTGAACCAAAGCTGCTCTGTCACTTAACAGGCACCACACACTCTGCTCTCATGAAACATCACAACTGCATATGCCCGTTTTTTTATTTATTTAATTAACACAATAATTACATCCCCTAATAATCAATCACACCTATTAAAGAGTCATTTTGTTACCAATTTAATAGTTTTTTTGGCAAAGTAACAATAACACATTTTTAAATTTAATTTTCCTAACATTCAGTGCCTTCCTGTTTTTTAACTATTGATTTTCCTCCCCCCATATCGTCCATCTCTACTTCCAGCTCATTCAAAAAGGTGTTAACTAAAGTGCAATATTATTATTATGTAAAGATGACTAATGACATTCATTTCTTATTTACTTTTTAAATTATATCGCAATTCTGTGTTGGAATTTAATTTTCCTGAGGGAATTTCCTGAAGCTGTTTGTCCGTCCGAACTAGATTCCATCCACCCATCCATCCATTTTCTGCCACTTGTCCCGTTCGTGGTCACTGGGGCTGCTGGAGCCTATATCAGCTGCATTCACACTTCCAAAATAGCTTGTGTGTGCTTCATTTTCGTTTGGAATTTTGCAAAATCATCTTTCTGTTTATGCTCATTTCTTTTACAGCTCAACATCAAGCAAGAATTAAAACTGACTGAGTCACCGGTGCAGATAAAGAAGACAAGAAAGCAGTCAAGGATCTGATCATTTGTCCCAAGAAGAAGAAGAGGAAACAACACTCACCAGCTAAGGTACAAAGGAGTAAATTACCGTATTTTCTGGACTACGAAAGTATATAAACCACATGCTCTAAATCAGGGGTCGAGAACCTTTTTGCCGAGAGAGCCATGAAAGCCAAATGTTTAAAAATGTATTTCCGTTGAGAGCCATATATTATTTTTTAACACTGAATACAACTAAATGTGTGCATTTTTAAGTAAGACCAACATGTTTAGAGTATAATAAATCCCTTATTCGTTTTAATAACATTCTTATTCTGAAGTTAACCAATAATAAATCGAATACTTCTTACCATTAATGTGACTTCTTGAACAAGTCTGGTAGAAAACGGATGGATGGATATAATGCATGAGAATGTTTTGTGTTTTGAACGTATTTTTAGCTCTGTGCTTACTAGCGGAATTATTCATAATTATCGTGTTAAGCCAGGGGTGCCAGAGCAAGCGGGGGCCATTTTCATAATTTTTATTTTAAAAACCAATACAATATATGTATAAAAAATATACATTTAGGCCTCCACTCAGTTATGATCCCGGGGACTCCAAAGGGTTTTGGTTAAAAAAATATATAAAAAATGTGTCATTATTCAGTATTATAATTTTTATTATTATGCAAGTTTTAAATCTCTAGATCAACATTAGAAAAAAAAAAGGAAAAAACACTAAATATGCAATATTTTCACCCAATAACTTTTTAGGTGGGATGTTTGAGATTATATACTAATTGGAGCCTTAATTTTGGATTTTGATTCATTATTATTTTTTGAGCAAAGACACTTAAAAACAAATCGCACTAAAATAATTGGGGATCCAAAAGTGTCCTATTTATTAGTGTTAAAAAAAAATTATAACATTTTTTTACGGTTTACTTTTAGCACAATAATCTCGAGATCAGTTTCAGATATATCCGTCAATTTTAAGTTTTATTGTTGTTTATGTTTTGTTTGTTTGTTTTAGGCCCTTCTTTAAAAAAAAAAACAGCTCATTTTTTTAAATGGTATAACACAAAATATGCAACATTTTCCCCCAAAAAATATCTCAAAGTGGAATATTTAATGTGATGTAATCAAAGCCTTGTATTGGTCAATAATTCAAATGACATTGTTTTTATTTATCAATCAATCAATCAATGTTTATTTATATAGCCCCAAATCACAAATGTCTCAAAGGACTGCACAAATCATTACGACTACGACATCCTCGGAAGAACCACAAAAGGGCAAGGAAAACTCACACCCAGTGGGCAGGGAGAATTCACATCCAGTGGGACGCCAGTGACAATGCTGACTATGAGAACCTTGGAGAGGACCTCAGATGTGGGCAACCCCCCCCTCTAGGGGACCGAAAGCAATGGATGTCGAGCGGGTCTAACATGATACTGTGAAAGTTCAATCCATAGTGGCTCCAACACAGCCGCGAGAGTTCAGTTCAAGCGGATCCAAGACAGCAGCGAGAGTCCCGTCCACAGGAGACCATCTCAGCGGAGGCGCATCAGCAGCGTAGAGATGTCCCCAACCGATACAGGCGAGCGGTCCATCCTGGGTCCCGACGAGCGGTCCATCCTGGGTCTCGACTCTGGACAGCCAGTTTTTTCACCCATGGTCATCGGACCGGACCCCCTCCACAAGGGAGGGGGGGGACGTAGGAGAAAGAAAAGAAGCGGCAGATCAACTGGTCTAAAAAGGAGGTCTATTTAAAGGCTAGAGTATACAGATGAGTTTTAAGGTGAGACTTAAATGCTTCTACTCAGGTAGCATCTCGAACTGTTACCGGGAGGGCATTCAGAGTACTGGAGCCCGAACGGAAAACGCTCTATAGCCCGCAGACTTTTTTTGGGCTCTAGGAATCACTAATAAGCCGGAGTCTTTTGAACGCAGATTTCTTGCCGGGACATATGGTACAATACAATCGGCAAGATAGGATGGAGCTAGACCGTGTAGTATTTTATACGTAATTAGTAAAACCTTAAAGTCACATCTTAAGTGCACAGGAAGCCAGTGCAGGTGAGCCAGTACAGGCGTAATGTGATCAAACTTTCTTGTTCTTGTCAAAAGTCTAGCAGCCGCATTTTGTACCAACTGTAATCTTTTAATGGTAGACATTTATTATTCTTTTTTAAAGAAAGAAACAGCCTGCATGGCAGCTTTGTGTTATAAGAGTAAGCATTGCAACAATTTCTTGTTACATTTCACCTGTTTGCTCTTTTATACCACTTTTTATGTTTTTTATTCTTTTTTAATTGTATTCTTAAAATGTGCCGTGGGGCCGTTAAAAAATGACCCGCAGGCCGCAGTTTGGACAGCCCTGTGTTAAGCAATGCTAGCTAAGATTTATCCGAGAGCCAGATGAAGTCATCAAAAGAGCCACATCTGGCTCTAGAGCCAAATGTTCCCTACCCCTGCTCTAAATCTTAGGGGAAAAATATTTAGATATATTAGCCGCATCGGTCTATAAAGTGTAAATTATTGTCACACACACACTAGGTGTGGTGAGATTATCCTCTACATTTGACCCATCACACTTGATCACCCCCTGGGAGGTGAGGGGAGCAGTGAGCAGCAGCGGTGGCCGCGCCCGGGAACTATTTTTGGTGATTTAACCCCCAATTCCAATTGATGCTTAGTGCCAAGCAGGGAGGTAATGGCTCCCATGCGGCCCATTAAGCTTTTCAATCTGGCCCGCCGGGCATTCCCCCAATTTTTTTTACATCTTTAAGATTGAAACTGTAGCTGCCATTATGATGTGCAAGGATGTTTTACAAATGACCGTAAGTCCTGAACTATATAAAGTATTTCAATGTTTGGAATCCGCGCTTTTGCTTGATGTGCTAGTTACTGTGGTAATCTAAGTCACAGCAGCTCAGACGAGGCACCAAGAAGTGTGGGTGGGGAGCGTTTCCACAGAGTGTTTCCAGAGCGGCCAGCCTAAAAATGTGGGTGTCAGAGACAGACGCGGGAGGACATTTTTACAACAAAGTTCTGAAGTTTAATGATATCAAATTGTAGGTGTTTTTTTTTTTTTTTACCTTTTGCATTCATGTTTTTGTTGCGTTTTGCTTGATGGCAAAATATGTAGATGGAGAGAGGGTGTGACGTTCACATTTTGTCAATATTCAATGTTTTATCGTTCATAGTTAATATTGTAAATTCCACATTTTTTATTTTCATATACATTCTGGGTGTCTCTTACAGTAAAAAGTAAAATTCCAGTGCGTTTTTTTAAGGCGGGCTGTCATAACGTTTTTAGCATTCAATCAGACATTATTGTGAGGTTTTGTATTAGTGTTCCTAAAAATCAGATATGTCGGCCCCCGGACACATTTTTTTCTGTAAATTCGGCCCCCCAAGTCAAAATAATTGCCCAGGCCTGCTTTAGAACTGGGCTTCACGGTGGAAGAGGGGTTAGTGCGTCTGCCTCACAATACGAAGGTCCTGCAGTCTCGGGATCTTTCTGTGTGGAGTTTGCATGTTCTCCCCGTGAATGCGTGGGTTCAAACAGGGTACTCCGGCTTCCTCCCACCTCCAAAGACATGCACCTGGGGATAGGTTGATTGGCAACACTAAATTGGCCCTAGTGTGTGAATGTGAGTGTGAATGTTGTCTGTCTATCTGTGTTGGCCCTGCGATGAGGTGGCGAGTTGTCCAGGGTGTACCCCGCCTTCCGCCCGATTGTAGCTGAGATAGGTGCCAGCGCCCCCGAAAGGAAATAAGCGGTAGAAAATGGATGGATGGGATGGATGCTTTAGAACTTTGTTGTAAAAATGTATTTCCGCGTCTGTCCCTGACACCCACATTTCAAGCTGGTGGCTCTGGAAACACTCTGTGGAAAAGCTCCCCACCCACACTGCTTGGTGCCTCGTCTGAGCTGCTCTGAAAATGCAAAAGCGCAGATTCCAACCATTGAAATACTTTGTGTAGTTCAAGACTTCCGGTATTTTGAAAACATCACTGCACATCATAATGGCAGCTACACTTTCCATTTTAAAGGGGAACATTATCACCAGACCTATGTAAGCATCAATATATACCTTGATGGTGCAGAAAAAAGACCATATATTTTTTTAACCGATTTCCGAACTCTAAATGGGCGAATTTTGGCAAAGTAAACGCCTTTCTGTTTATCGCTCATGTGGCGATTACGTCAGAACGTGACGTCTCCGAAGTAATACAGCCGCCATTTTAATTTTCAACACATTGTAAACATTGGGTCTCAGCTCTGTTATTTTCCGTTTTTTCGACTATTTTTTGGAACCTTGGAGACATCATGCCTCGTCGGTGTGTTGTCGGAGGGTGTAACAACACTAACAGGGAGGGATTCAAGTTGCACCACTGGCCCGAAGATGTGAAAGTGTCTGCCGCCAGACCCCCATTGAATGTGCCGGAGTGTCTGCACATTTTACCGGCGATGCTAAGGCAGACATGGCACAGAGATGTATGGATAACCTGCAGATGCATTTGCAACGATAGTCAACGAAATCACAAAGGTGAGTTTTCTTGATGTTGACTTATGTGCTAATCAGACATATTTGGTTGCGGCGTAACTGCCAGCTAATCGATGCTAACATGCTGCGCTAACCGACGCTAACATGCTATTTACCGGCAGTGCTAAAGCAGACATGGCACAGAGATGTATGGATAACCTGCAGATGCATTTGCAACGATAAAGTCAATGAAATCACAAAGGTGAGTTTTGTGGATGTTGACTGCCAGCTAATCGATGCTAACATGCTATTTACCGGCGGTGCTAAAGCAGACATGGCACAGAGATGTATGGATAACCTGCAGATGCATTTGCAACTATATTACGTTTCCTTCCACCCACATTTAAAGCGAAAAAAACACTTACCAATCGACGGATTTAAGTTGCTCCAGTGTCACGAGATGCGAAAGTCCTGATCGTTTGCTCCGCACATTTTACCGGCGATGCTAACGCAGCTGTTCGGCCATGCAATGGCTATGAATAGCGTCAATAGCTATTCGCTCAATAGCTTCAGTTTCTTCTTCAATATTTTCATACTCAAACCATCTGTTTCAATACATGCGTAATCTGTTGAATCGCTTAAACCGCTGAAATCCGAGTCTGACTCCGAGCTAATGATGCTATATTTTGCTGTGGTATTCCCATTGTTTGTTTACATTGGCAGCACTCTATGACGTCACAGGGAAATGGATGGTCGCATCGCAAATAGCGTAAATCAAGCACTTTAAAGCTTTTTTTAGGGATATTCCGGGACGGTAAAATTTAGAAAAAAACTTCAAAAAATACAACAAGCCACTGGGAACTGATTTTTATTGTTTTTAACCCTTTTGAAATTGTGATAATGTTCCCCTTTAAAGATCTAAACAACTGATTTGGGAAAACAACTGATTTGGGAATGTCCAGTGGGCCTGATTGAAAATCTTAACGGGCCGCATGTGGCCCCCGGGCCTGTTTTGCCCAGATCTGTGCTAAGTGTTAGCTTTTGTTTCCTGCGCCTTTTGCTTTTACCTATTTGATAGTCACTATTAAATCATGTTCCTACCTTCAAATCCTGTCGAGAATAGTCTGTTTGCTTTCTGGGAGAACAATCCTCAAAGTAAGTTGCGGAAAAACCCCGCGTCGTGACAGTTACTTATAGTCCGGAATTTAGGATAATTATGTTTGTTAGCAAAGTACACGTTACACTGCAAAAACTGAAATCTAAGATTAAATATCTCAAATAATAATAATATTTGCTTATTTTCTGTCTGATATGATAATTCTTTTCACTAAGCAGATTTTATGTTAGAGTGTTTTACTTGTTTAAAAGGGGAACATTTTCAAAAGGGTTATAAAAAATAAAAATCAGTTCGCAGTGGCTTGTTGTATTTTTTGAAGTTTTTTTCAAAATTTTAAAGGTCTCGGAATATCCTTAAAAAAAGCTTTAAAGTGCTTGATTTTCGCTATTTGCGATGCGACTATCCATTTCCCTGTGACGTCATACAGTGCTGCCAATGCAAACAAACAATGGCGAATAGCACAGCAAGATATAGCGACATTAGCTCGGATTCAGACTCGGATTTCAGCAACTTAAGCGATTCAACAGATTACGGATGGTTGTAGTATGAAAGTATTGAAGAAGAAACTGAAGCTATTGAGCGAATAGCTATTCGTAGCCATAGCATGGCTGAATAGCTATTCGTAGCCATAGCATGGCCGAATAGCTGCGTTAGCATCGCCGGTAAAATGTGCGGACCAAACGATCAGGACTTTCGCATCTCGTGACACTGGAGCAACTTAAATCCTTCGATTGGTAAGTGTTTTTTTCGCATTAAATGTGGGTGGAAGGAAACGCAATATAGTTGCAAATGCATCTGCAGGTTATCCATACATCTCTGTGCCATGTCTGCTTTAGCACCGCCGGTAAATAGCATGTTAGCATCGATTAGCGTAGCATGTTAGCATCGATTAGCTGGCAGTCAACATCAACAAAACTCACCTTTGTGATTTCGTTGACTTTATCGTTGCAAATGCATCTGCAGGTTATCCATACATCTCTGTGCCATGTCTGCTTTAGCACCGCCGGTAAATAGCATGTTAGCGTCGATTAGCGTAGCATGTTAGCATCGATTAGTTGGCAGTCACGCCGCGACCAAATATGTCTGATTAGCACATAAGTCAACATCAACAAAACTCACCTTTGTGATTTTGTTGACTTTATCGTTGCAAATGCATCTGCAGGTTATCCATACATCTCTGTGCCATGTCTGCTTTAGCACCGCCGGTAAATAGCATGTTAGCATCGATTAGCATAGCATGTTAGCATCGATTAGCTGGCAGTCAACATCAACAAAACTCACCTTTGTGATTTCGTTGACTTTATCGTTGCAAATGCATCTGCAGGTTATCCATACATCTCTGTGCCATGTCTGCTTTAGCACCGTCGGTAAATAGCATGTTAGCGTCGATTAGCATAGCATGTTAGCATCGATTAGTTGGCAGTCACGCCGCGACCAAATATGTCTGATTAGCACATAAGTCAACATCAAGAAAACTCACCTTTGTGATTTCGTTGACTTTATCATTGCAAATGCATCTGCAGGTTATCCATACATCTCTGTGCCATGTCTGCCTTAGCATCGCCGGTAAAATGTGGAGACAATCCGGCACATTCAATGGGGGTCTGGCGGAAGACACTTTCACATCTTTGGGCCAGTGGTGCAACTTGAATCCCTCCCTGTTAGTGTTGTTACACCCTCCGACAACACACCAACGAGGCATGATGTCTCCAAGGTTCCAAAAAATAGTCGAAAAAACGGAAAATAACAGAGCTGAGACCCAATGTTTACAATGTGTTGAAAATTAAAATGGCGGCTGTGTTACCTCGGAGACGTCACGTTCTGACGTCATCGCCTCCAGAGCGATATACAGAAAGGCGTTTAATTTGCCAAAATTCACCCATTAAGAGTTCGGAAATCGGTTAAAAAAATATTTGGTCTTTTTTCTGCAACATCAAGGTATATATTGATGCTTACACAGGTCTGGTGATAATGTTCCACTTTAAGTGGTTTGGTCCTAAATCGGACCTGGGCAAATTAAGGCCCAGGGGCCACACGCGGCCCATTAAGATTTTCAATCAGGCCCACCAGACATTCCCAGATAATTGTAGCTGCCATTATGATGTGCAGTGATGTTTTCAAAATACTGGAAGTCTTGAACTACAAAGTACAAACCCCGTTTCCATATGAGTTGGGAAATTGTGTTAGATGTAAATATAAACGGAATACAATGATTTGCTAATACTTTTCAAGCCATATTCAGTTGAATATGCTACAAAAACAACATATTTGATGTTCAAACTCATAAACTTTTTTTTTGCAAGAATCATTAACTTTGGAATTTGATGCCAGCAACACGTGACAAAGAAGTTGGGGAAGGTGGCAATAAATACTGATAAAGTTGAGCAATGCTCATCAAACACTTATATGCAACATCCCACAGGTGTGCAGACTAATTGGGAACAGGTGGGTGCCATGATTGGGTATGAAAGTAATTCACAAACAAGGATGGGGTGAGGTACACCCCTTTGTCCAAAACTGCGTGAGCAAATAGTTAAACAGTTTAAGAACAAGGTTTCTCAAAGTGCAATTGCAAGATATTTAGGGATTTCAACATTTACGGGCCATAATATCATCAAAAGGTTCAGAGAATCTGGAGAAATCACTCCACGTAAGCAGCATGGCCGGAAACCAACATTGAATGACGGTGACCTTCAATCCCTCAGACGCACTGTATAAAAAACCGACATCAATCTCTAAAGAATATCACCACATGAGCTCAGGAACACTTCAGAAAACCACTGTCACTAAATACAGTTGGTCGCTACATCTGTAAGTGCAAGTTAAAGCTCTACTATGCAAAGCAAAAGCCATTTATCAACAACATCCAGAAATGCCGCCGGCTTCATTGGGCCCGAGATCATCTAAGATGTACTGATGTAAAGTGGAAAAGTGTTCTGTGGTCTGACGAGTCCACATTTCAAATTGTTTTTGGAAATATTCAACATCGTGTCATCCGGACCAAAGGGGAAGCGAACCATCCAGACTGCTATCGACGCAAAGTTCAAAACCCAGCATCTGTGATGGTATGGGGGTGCATTAGTGCCCAAGGCATGGGTAACTTACACATCTGTGAAGGCACCATTAATGCTGAAAGGTACATACAGGTTTTGGAACAACATATGCTGCCATCTAAGCGCTGTTTTTTTAATGGACGCCCCTGCTTATTTCAGCTAGACAATGCCAAGCCACATTCAGCACGTGTTACAACAGCGTGGCTTCGTAAAAAAAAGAGTGTGGGTTCTTTCCTGGCCCGCCTGCAGTCCAGACCTGTCTCCCATGGAAAATGTGTGGCGCATTATGAAGCGTAAAATATGACAGCGGAGACCCCGGACTGTTGAACGACTGAAGCTCTACATTAAACAAGAATGGGAAAGAATTCCACTTTCAAAGCTTCAACAATTAGTTTCCTCAGTTCCCAAACGTTTATTGAGTGTTGTTAAAAGATAAGGTGATGTAACACAGTGGTGAACATGCCCTTTCCCAACTACTTTGGCCCGTTTTGCAGCCATGAAAATCTAAGTTAATTATTATTTGCAAAAAAAAAATTAAGTTGATGAGTTTGAACATCAAATATGTTGTCTTTGTAGCATATTCAACTGAATATGGGTTGAAAAGGATTTGCCAATCATTGTATTCCGTTAATATTTACAGCTAACACAATTTCCCAACTCATATGGAAACGGGGTTTGTTTTTGAAGGTATTTTTGGGTTCATTGAAGTTAGCTAATTTGACTTGTTTTAATTTGAGAAGCCAAATTTTCTTGTTCTAATGGCAGATAATTTTGCTTAGTTCAAGTAAAATACCCCTGATTTTTGTATGTTTTTTTTTTCTCTTGTTTTTGAACACTGCCTTTTTGAAGTGTACAATAAATAAGGATTTTCCCCAAAGATTGCAAAATATCCAAACGTATTTTCTTGTGGGCTTGTGTCACAGATCCTCAGCGTCAATGACGACGGTTCCTTTGGCATTCAGAACCCCAAGTGCCACGTGTGCGTTCACTGTAACGCGGCCTTCAGAACCAACTACCATCTCCAGAGGCACGTTTTCATTCACACTGGTACGCCTCGTCCAAATGTCACTTCTAACTCGGAAAAAGAACTGTTTTCGACCGAGTTTGTATCCTCTATGATAACCACATTTCAGGCGAGAAACCCTTCCAGTGCAGCCAGTGTGACATGCGCTTCATTCAGAAGTACCTTCTCCAGAGGCACGAGAAAATCCACACCGGTGGGTGTTCCCGTGCAAGAATCGAACCTCGTTTTGATGTTGTTTAACCCAAGTGTGTTTTTTTTGTTTTTTTGGTCTGCATTGTCATGCTCAGGCGAGAAGCCTTTCCGCTGCGACGAGTGTGGTATGAAGTTCATCCAGAAGTATCACATGGAGAGACACAAGAGGACACACAGTGGAGAGAAACCCTACCAATGCGACTACTGTCACCAGGTTATATTTGTTACTGCTTAAAATTCTTGATAGTCATACTTGAGTGTGGGCAAAAAGGCAATAGCCGCATGACTTATATAGCTCGGTTGGTAGAGCGGCCGTGCCAGCGACTCGAGGGTTCCAGGTTCGAGCCCCGCTTCCGCCATCCTAGTCACTGCCATTGTGTCCTTGGGCAAGAGACTTTACTCGCCTGCTCCCTGTGCCCACCCACACTGCTTTAAATGTAACTTAGATATTGGGTTTCACTATGTAAGGCACTTTGAGTCACTAGAGAAAAGCGCTATATAAATATAATTCACTTTACTAACTTGAGATAGAACCCGGGTTGGGCAGGTCTTACATTCCCATTTCCCCCAAAACCATCAACATGTGTAAACCTTGGTTACTATTGCCGATTCCTAGTCCATAGAACAAATTATGCATCTCATTTCAATCAATAATCCTCCATTGCGGTAAATAAATTCTTACAAGTACTATTATCACTGAAGGACGAGGACATGTTACACAGTTGCTAAAATCGAAACGTGCTTAGTCGGATTGTAAGGTATACCGATACTAATAAAGTACCGCTGTACTAATGAATTAAAAAAGGAACTATATTGTTTTTGAAACATCCATTCATCCATCCATCCATTTACTACCGCTTCTCCCTTTCGGGGTTGCGGAGGGTGCTGGAGCCTATCTCAGCTGCATTTGGGCGTTAGGCAGGGTACACCCTGAACAAGTCGCCACTTAAGGCGTGGTATAGTTTGGTTAATAAAGTGGCTGTGCCAGCAACTAGAGGGTTCCAGGTTCGAGCCCCGCTTCCGGCATCCTAGTCACTGCCGTTGTGTCCTTGGGCAAGAGACTTTACCCGCCTGCTCCCAGTGCCACCCACACTACCTCAAATGTAACTTAGATATTGGGTTTCACCATGTAAGGCACTTTGAGTCACTAGAGAAAAGCGCTATATAAATATAATTCACTTTACTAACTTGAGATAGAACTCGGGTTGGGCATCGACGTAACCAGGTCTTACATTCCCATTTCCCCCAAAACCATCAACATTTGTCTTAGATATTGGGTTTCACTATGTAAAGCGCTTTCAGTTACTAGAGAAAAGCGCTACATAAATATAATTCACTTTACTAACTCGAGATAGAACTCGGGTTGGGCATCGACGTAACCAGGTCTTACATTCCCATTTCCCCCAAAACCATCAACATTTGTCTTAGATATTGGGTTTCACTATGTAAAGCGCTTTGAGTCACTAGAGAAAAGCGCTATATAAATATAATTCACTTTACTAACTTGAGATAGAACCCGGGTTGGGCAGGTCTTACATTCCCATTTCCCCCAAAACCATCAACATTTGTCTTAGATATTGGGTTTCACTATGTAAAGCGCTTTGAGTCACTAGAGAAAAGCGCTATATAAATATAATTTACTTCACTAACTCGAGATAGAACTCGGGTTGGGCATCGAGGTAACCAGGTTTTACATTCCCATTTCCCCCAAAACCATCAACATTTGTCTTAGATATTGGGTTTCACTATGTAAAGCGCTTTGAGTCACTAGAGAAAAGCGCTATATAAATATAATTTACTTCACTAACTCGAGATAGAACTCGGGTTGGGCATCGAGGTAACCAGGTTTTACATTCCCATTTCCCCCAAAACCATCAACATTTGTCTTAGATATTGGGTTTCACTATGTAAAGCGCTTTGAGTTACTAGAGAAAAGCGCTATATAAATATAATTCACTTTACTAACTTGAGATTGAACTCGGGTTGGGCAGGTCTTACATTCCCATTTCCCCCAAAACCATCAACATTTGTCTTAGATATTGGGTTTCACTATGTAAAGCGCTTTCAGTTACTAGAGAAAAGCGCTATATAAATATAATTCACTTTACTAACTTGAGATAGAACTCTGGTTGGGCAGGTCTTACATTCCCATTTCCCCCAAAACCATCAACATTTGTCTTAGATATTGGGTTTCACTATGTAAAGCGTTTTGAGTTACTAGAGAAAAGCGCTATATAAATATAATTCACTTTACTAACTTGAGATAGAACTCGGGTTGGGCAGGTCTTACATTCCCATTTCCCCCAAAACCATCAACATTTGTTTGTCTTAGATATTGGGTTTCACTATGTAAAGCGCTTTGAGTCACTAGAGAAAAGCGCTATATAAATATAATTCACCTCACTAACTTGAGATAGAACTCTGGTTGGGCATCGACGTAACCAGGTCTTACATTCCCATTTCCCCCAAAACCATCAACATTTGTCTTAGATATTGGGTTTCACTATGTAAAGCGCTTTGAGTTACTAGAGAAAAGCGCTATATAAATATAATTCACTTTACTAACTTGAGATAGAACTCGGGTTGGGCAGGTCTTACATTCCCATTTCCCCCAAAACCATCAACATTTGTCTTAGATATTGGGTTTCACTATGTAAAGCGCTTTGAGTCACTAGAGAAAAGCGCTATATAAATATAATTCACTTCACTAACTTGAGATAGAACTCGAGTTGGGCATCGAGGTAACCAGGTCTTACATTCCCATTTCCCCCAAAACCATCAACATTTGTCTTAGATATTGGGTTTCACTATATAAAGCGCTTTGAGTTGCTAGAGAAAAGCGCTATATAAATATAATTCACTTTACTAACTTGAGATAGAACTCGGGTTGGGCATGTCTTACATTCCCATTTCCCCCAAAACCATCAACATTTGTCTTAGATATTGGGTTTCACTATGTAAAGCGCTTTGAGTCACTAGAGAAAAGCGCTATATAAATATAATTCACCTCACTAACTTGAGATAGAACTCTGGTTGGGCATCAACGTAACCAGGTCTTACATTCCCATTTCCCCCAAAACCATCAACATTTGTCTTAGATATTGGATTTCACTATGTAAAGCGCTTTGAGTTACTAGAGAAACGCGCTATATAAATATAATTCACTTTACTGAGTTGAGATAGAACTCGGGTTGGGCAGGTCTTACATTCCCATTTCCCCCAAAACCATCAACATTTGTCTTAGATATTGGGTTTCACTATGTAAAGCGCTTTGAGTCACTAGAGAAAAGCGCTATATAAATATAATTCACTTCACTAACTTGAGATAGAACTCGAGTTGGGCATCGAGGTAACCAGGTCTTACATTCCCATTTCCCCCAAAACCATCAACATTTGTCTTAGATATTGGGTTTCACTATATAAAGCGCTTTGAGTTGCTAGAGAAAAGCGCTATATAAATATAATTCACTTTACTAACTTGAGATAGAACTCGGGTTGGGCATGTCTTACATTCCCATTTCCCCCAAAACCATCAACATTTGTCTTAGATATTGGGTTTCACTATGTAAAGCGCTTTGAGTCACTAGAGAAAAGCGCTATATAAATATAATTCACCTCACTAACTTGAGATAGAACTCTGGTTGGGCATCAACGTAACCAGGTCTTACATTCCCATTTCCCCCAAAACCATCAACATTTGTCTTAGATATTGGATTTCACTATGTAAAGCGCTTTGAGTTACTAGAGAAACGCGCTATATAAATATAATTCACTTTACTGAGTTGAGATAGAACTCGGGTTGGACAGGTCTTGCATTCCCATTTCCCCCAAAACCATCAACATTTGTAAACCTTGGTTACTATTGCCGTTTCCTAGTCCATAGAACCAATTATGCATCTCATTTCAATCAATAATCCTCCATTGCGGCAAATAAATTCTTAAAGTACTATTATCACTGAAGGACGAGGCTAAACATGTTACACAGTTGCTAAAATCGAAACGTGCTTAGTCGGATCGTAAGGTATACCGATACTAATAAAGTACCGCTGTACTAATGAATTAGAAAAGGAACTATATTGTTTTTGAAACATCCATCCGTTTTCTACCGCTTGTCCCTTTCGGGGAAGCGGAGGGTGCTGGAGCCTATCTCAGCTGCATTTGGCCGTTAGGCAGGGTACACCCTGAACAAGTCGACACCTAAGGCGCGGTATTGTTTGGTTAATAGTGTGGCTGTGCCAGCAACTTGAGGGTTCCAGGTTCGAGCCCCGCTTCCGCCATCCTAGTCACTGACGTTGTGTCCTTGAGCAAGAGACTATACCCGCCTGCTCCCAGTGCCCACCCGCACTGGTTTAAATGTAACTTAGGTTTCAATATGTAAAGTGCTTTGAGTCACTAGAGAAAAGCGCTATATAAATATGATTTTCAATTCACTTCACTCAGAAAGATATCAGTACTTTTTTTTTTTTTCATGGACATGACGGCGCGCACTGGTGACATTGCTGATAGTATGAGCCGAAACGCATGAAAGGCAACACGCACACACACACAGCACTTACAAGCGGAAACGGGGTGGAGACAGAAGCGGGAGATTAAAAAAATATTCAGTCAGAGGCTGGACTCCTTGATGCTGAGTGCCAGGCAGGGAGGTAATGGGTCCCATTTTTACAGTCTTTGGTACGACTCTGCCGGGGTTTGAACTCAGACCTACCCATCTCAGGGCAGACACTCTAACCACTAGGTGAGAGAGGCTGCAAGGCGCCCACTAGTGGTGAGTATGAGGAAAGGCAAGCTGCAGTTACAGACAAATCCTTTTACACGTTCAAATTGCGGTAGACTGACAAGTCGTACATGACGAAGACAGCCGATAGACGGGTCCTCCTTCACACACATTTAAATACACACACGTTTGTTTGTTTTTGGTTTTTACATCCACGCCAAATCGAAATACGGTCAGACAAATATTTTTTACACACAGACAAATCATAATATGTACAGACAGATATATTTTACACACAGACAAATAATAATACGGACGGACAGATATTTTTTTTTATATACACAGACAAATCATAAAATGGACAGACAGATATTTCTTTTTTTACACACAGACAATTCAAAATACTGACAGACAGGTAAATCATAATACGGACAGACAGATATTATCAACAAACAAACAAACAAATCATAATATGGACAGGCAGATATTTTTTTTTACACACAGACAAATCATAATACGGACTGATATTTTTTTACACACAGACAAATCATTATATGGACAGACAGATAAGTCATAATACGGACAGACAGATATTATTTTAGACACAGACAAATCATAATATGGACAGACAGATGTTTTTTACACATAGACAAATCACAATATGGACAGACAAATATGTTTTACACTCAGTCAAATCATAATATTGATTGACAGATATTTTTTTACACACAGAATAATTATAAGATGGACAGACAGATATTTTTTCACACAAAGACCAAACATGATACGGACAGACAGATATGTTTTACACACAGACAAATCATAATATTGATAGACAAGATATATTTTTTTACACACAGATGAATCATAATACAGACAGACAGTTATTTTTTTACAAACAGACAAATAATACGGACAGACAGATATTTTTTACACACCGACAAATCATAATATGGACAGACAGATATTTTTTACACCCAGATAAATCATAAGATGGACAGACAGATATTTTTTTTTACACACAGACAAATCATAATACTGATAGATGGATATATTTTTTTACACACATATGAATCATATTACAGACAGACAGTTATTTTTTACACACCGACAAATCATAATACGGACAGACAGATATGTTTTACACACAGTCAAATCATAATATTGATAGACGGATATTTTTTTAAACACGGACAAATCATAATACGGACGGACAGATACGTTTTACACACGGACAAATCATAATATTGATAGACGGATATTTTTTTACACACAGATAAATCATAATACAGACAGACAGATATTTTTTACACACAGATAAATCATAATACGGACAGACAGATATGTTTTACACACAGACAAGTCATAATATTGATAGACGGATATTTTTTTTACACACAGAGAAATCATAATACGGACAGACAGATATGTTTTACACACACACATCATAATATTGATAGACGAATATTTTTTTACTCACACATAAATCATAAGATGGACAGACTGATATTTTTTACACACAGACAAATAATACGGACAGACAGATAATTTTTACACACAGACAAATCATAATATAGACAGACAGATATTTTTTTTTACACACAGACAAATCGTAATACTGATAGACGGATATATTTTTTTACACACATATGAATCATATTACAGACAGACAGTTATTTTTTACACACCGACAAATCATAATACGGACGGACAGATATGTTTTACACACGGACAAATCATAATATTGATAGACGGATATTTTTTTAAACACGGACAAATCTTAATACGGACGGACAGATATGTTTTACACACGGACAAATCATAATATTGATAGACGGATATTTTTTTACACACAGATAAATCATAATACAGACAGACAGATATTTTTTACACACAGACAAATCATAATATTGATAGACGGATATTTTTTTACTCACACATAAATAATAAGATGGACAGACAGATATTTTTTACACACAGACAAATAATACGGACAGACAGATAATTTTTACACACAGACAAATCATAATATGGACAGACAGATATTTTTTACACACAGATAAGTCATAAGATGGACAGACAGATATGTTTTACACACGGTCAAATCATAATATTGATAGACGGATATATTTTTTTACACACAGATAAATCATAATTCAGACAGACAGTTATTTTTTACACACGGATAAATCATAAGATGGACAGACATATTTTTTACACACAGACAAATAATACAGACAGAGAGATATTTTTACACACAGACAAATCATAATATTGATACACGGATATATTTTTTTACACACAGATAAACCATTATACAGACAGACAGTTATTTTTTACACACAGACAAATAATACGGACAGACAGATATTTTTTACACACAGACAAATCATAATATTGATAGACGGATATTTTTCTACACACAGATAAATCATAATACAGACAGACATATATTTTTTACACACAGATAAATCATCAGATGGGCAGACAGATATTTTTTTACACGAAGACAAATCATAATATGGACAGATATGTTTTACACACAGACCAATCATAATATTGATAGACGGATATATTTTTTTACACACAGATAAATCATAAGATGGAGAGACAGATATTTTTTTACACACAGACAAATAATACGGACAGACAGATATTTTTTAGACACAGACAAATCATAATATGGACGGACAATTATTTTTTTTATACATAGACAAATCATAATATGGACAGATATTTTTTACACACAGAACAATCATAGTATGGACAGAGATATTTTTTTACACACAGACCAATCATAATACGGACAGACAGATTTTTTTTACACATAGATAAATCAAAATACGGACATATATATTAAAAGACATACACTCGGATCTGATTACACACACACAGATTGAAATACACACATTAGCACGCAGACACTTGAATTAGATTTCACACGCACAGACTAAGATACACATTTGGAAATATTTTTGCTACAATAATCCTCTCACAATAGCAGATCTCTGCCTGAAGTCTGTAAATCATGTGACGTATAGCAGAAACTTACCAGTGAATTTGACAAAGAAGAAAACAAGGATGACAAAGGTTCCTCCTGTTTATACTTGAGACAATCCGTTTTCGATATTGTATCAACTTTACTTATCTTTGACTGATAATCCGTTTTCATATTTGCATAAACCTTATTTTATCTTCCACAGTACTTCTCCAGAACGGACCGTGTGTTAAAGCACAGAAGAATGTGCCATGAGAACCGGGACAGAAAGACCAACAAGGCTGGCAATAAAAGTGTAGCGCTGCACGAAGCCGACTCGTTAAGCCCCTTCTTCACCAAAGAGTGCGTACTGCCCAAGAAGAAGCGGCAAAAGTGTGCAGACAAGTCCGACAGTTCAGGCTCCTCCACGGCCGCCCAGGCGGAAGGTCTCACCATGAAAGAAACCGAAATGAAAGAGGAACACAGAAAAACTAAATGCGAAGTTCTGCCTCTATTCGCGGTGTCCTCCAAAGTTAAACACGAGTACGTGATTGGAGAGTACTCTGTGGAGCTTCCAGAAGAAAGTACCAGCCAACACCAAGAGGGAGACTTGTCACCGGAGGAGGCAGCAACCCCTAAACTGGTCCTGAAGAAGATATCTAAGAGGAGCCTGAAGCAATCCGGCGAACAAGCTCCTTGCCTGGCCACGCTGTCCTCCTTCGAGGACAACAAAGTCACACATTATACGTTTGAAATTGTTGACAAGCAAGGCCTTTTAGACGAAGTCGGCAACACGGAATCGGTGGAAACTCCGGTGAAACCGGCTACCAGCAGCACAAACTACGACGACGCCATGCAATTTCTCAAGAAGAAACGATACCTTCAAGCGGCGACGGCCAACAGCAGTCGGGATTACAGTCTGAACACGAGTACTATCGCTTCTCAGCCGACCGTTACTCACACGGTGGTGTCGGCAGTCATTGACGAAACAGTCCCTGCTACCATTCTCGGACCTCAGCTGATTAACGCCGAGATAAAAGCGACGCATGACAGAAACGTGTTGCCTGACGAGGTTCTTCAGACTCTGTTGGACCACTACTCCAACAAAGCTAACGGCCATTCAGACATATCCTTTAGCGTGGCAGATGCGGAAGTTACCTCAAGCATATCTATTAATTCCTCGGATGTTTCGGACAGCAGTCCTGCTGAGAGCCTCGGAGCTGCCAGTGTTCAAACTCAGCCTCCGGCGGAGAAGTCCAGTCTCTTGCAAGAATATTCCAAATTTCTCCAGCAGGCGCTGGAAAGGACCAGCCAGAACGACAGCTACCTGACTAGCCAGAGCCTCAGTTTAGTCACGGAAAACCCCACCTTAGCCGGACAGCCTCTGTTCTCCACCGAGAAACAATTCCCTTCCCCCAGTAGGTTCAAATCAGGGACAAGTTCCCCGTTACGATCCACGATAGAGAAACCTCACTTCGGATTACTGGTCGGGGACTCCCAGCACTCATTTTCATTTTCAGGCGATGAGACCACTCCCCCTTCCACAGTGTCCCCTTCAGAGGAGGACTTCCTCGAACAGGTCTCACCTTCCAAAAAGACAGACCCCTCTCAAGGGATTCTGCAGACTTTTCAAATAGGCACATTCGATCCAAACTTCAAGTCTCACTTCCAGACCTCCAGATCTGGTTCCTCTTCGCAGTTTACAGGTGCCAATGGACAAGTAAGTCTACGCGGACACAGCACAGACTTCTCAGAGTTTCCTTTAGTCCGAGTCACTGAGACGAGGTCCCAACTGAATTCCTCCCCGGAGGTTTCATCGGGTGAAACCTTTGATTGAGGAGAAGACTCTGGGTTTTTTGTTTTTTTATTCGTCATTTCTGCAGCACTTTATCCCATTTCACCTGTTTTGCCAATAGTTTGCCAGATAGTTTAAGTACGTTGGGAGAAAAAAAAGGCTCTTCTTGAACAAGTACATTGAAAAATTGGCAGTTCCCCTTTAAAAAAAATGTTTTTCATTTGCATCGAGAGATTAACCCAGTGGTCCCCAACCACCGGGCCGATTGGTACCGGGCCACACAAGAAATAAAAAAAAATATATACTTTTCAAATTTATTTTAATTAAATTGTTTTTTATTATTAAATCAACATAAAACACACAATATATAGATCAATACAGTCTGCAGGGATACAGGCCGTAAGCACACATGATTGTATTTCCTTATGAAAAAAAAAATAGAAATAAAATAAATAAATAAATAAAATAACACATTTTCAAGCGTTGACCGGTCCGCAGCTACAAAAAGGTTTGGGACCACTGGATTTACCGACCAAAGCATAATTTTCATGCCACATTGCACAAGTGTCAAATTGCATACCTTTTTAAACTTTTAATAGTAAGCAATATTGCAACAAATATTACAGTATATCATAATACCTTCCAAACGTTCTTTTTTTTGTCTAAACAAAATCAAAAACTGAAATGACCAGTAGATGGCAGTCACACATGAGAGATAGGTGTAGATTGCAAAATGACTTATGTCAACAACACCACAATTGTATATGTTCCATGTATGTATTAGGGCGGCATAGCTCGGTTGGTAGAGTGGCCGTCTTGCAACTTGAAGATTCCAGGTTGGATTACCGCTTCCGCCATCCGAGTCACTGGCGTAGTGTCCTTGGGCAAGACACTCTACCCACCTGCTCCCAGTGCCACCCACTCTGGTTTAAATGTAACTTGGATATTGGGTTTCACTATGTAAAGCGCTTTGAGTCACTAGAGAAAAGCGCTATATAAATATAACTCACATCACATCACAAATATTTGTTTGACTTAGGATTTCAAAGCATGTGATCCGTCAAATTGTTCACATTGAAAATGACAATAGATTTCACAGTAAAATGTAGTGGTTTTTTTACAGCGTATTAATGAAAATTGAAAAAACTCCCACGTAGGGGTGTAACGGTACACAAACATTTGGGTTCGGTACGTACCTCGGTTTAGAAGTCACCGTTCGTTCCATTTTCGGTACAGTAAGAAAACAACAAAATATATATTTTTTTGGGTTATTTATTTACCAAATTTTTAAACAATGGCTTTATCCTTTTAACGTTGGGAACACTATAATAATTTTGCCCACGTTAATCAACATTAAACTGCCTCAACTTGTTGCTCAGATGGAATAAAACAACACAACTTTTCTTCTACAAATAAAAAGTGCGACATTAAACAGTTTCAAGTCAACTCATCATGCTTAATTTATCACTGCATTTGGGAAGCCTGTAGTTGATATTTATTATGTAAATGTGATATTTTTATCAACATGTGACAGCAGGGACCCTGCCATTCAAAGCTTTTCTGTCCGTAAAACACACACGAGCTAACGTTACGCTAAAAGCTAATCAGCCTTCACCTCAAACAGAACTGCGACATTAAACAGTTTCAAGTCTACTCATCATGCTTAATTGATCACAGCATTTGGGAAGCCTGTAGTTGATATTTATTATGTAAATGTGATATTTTTATCAACATGTGACAGCAGGGACCCTGCCATTCAAAGCTTTTCTGTCCGTAAAACACACACGAGCTAACGTTACGCTAAAAGCTAATCAGCCTTCACCTCAAGCCGGAACTGCGACAAGCTGAGCTGCAATTTAAGTTTCGAGTAGTAGTTGACTGGGAGGTGTTTATTATCATTTGGGGAGAGTACAGTACGCTGCCTTATGCTCACCTACAAACACCTATCTGCTCGACGCTGAAGCATTTACTACATGCGCTCTGAATATGAACTGCTGATTGGCTTTGTATGTAACCAATCAGATGGTTGTGTGGGTGGGACAATGCTGGGTGCTGAGACAGAGGCAGAAGAAGCAAAGCAGCTTGTTAAGACTTTAGCTTACAAACTTGTGCGGTACACCCCCGTACCGAAACGGTTCAGTACAAATACACGTACCGTTACACCCCTACTCCTGCCGGGTTTTATTAATGGTACAATTCCATCGACTGAGCTACCAGGAGTTTTTTTTTTTTTTAACCATAAAATTTGGTAAATGGGTTGTATTTGTATAGCGCTTTTCTACCTTCAAGGTACTATAAGCGCTTTGACACTACTTCCACATTCACCCATTCACACACACTGATGGCGGGAGCTGCCATGCAAGGCCCCGACCACCTCCCATCAGGAGCAAGGGTGAAGTGCCTTGCTCAAGGACACAACGGACGTGACGAGGTCGGTAGAAGGAGGGGATCGAACCAGGAACCCTCAAGTTGCTGGCGACAGCGCCACGCCGTCCCCAACCATAAAATATACGGTTGTTGTTTTTACGGTGTTTTACTGTAAATGGAAAACAGTACCGCCTTTTTTTCCCAGTTGCCGGAATAAAATAAAAAACTGGTACAGTTTTTCCCATTTAAAGTAACACGTCAATTTTACAGTAAAATTCCGGCAACAAAGCTAGTTTTTTCCTGTAAAAATCTATTTACTGTAGTACGTTTGAAAAAAAAAAACACTCTTTAGTAAATTTCTGGTGGCTGAGTTTCATATTTTTACTGTGAAATCTACAGTTTTTTAAAAATATACATTAAAAATACATAATAATCAAATACAAAGGCAAATCCATATACAGTAGGGATTTCTTGCGCAAAAGGAAGAGGTGGGGGGTGGAGGGGTTAGTCATTGTGCAATGCAGTCTGCTGGAAATGATGGAAAGCGCCACTCTACATGGGCAAATTCGGTATGGCCACCAAACACGTTTTTAAGATTTTTAGCCATCTTGCGGCTAAAATGGATAGTGCACCCCCCCGCCCCCAAATTTGTCACACTTCATGTGTCGGGTAAACCACGATGAAAGGGGCCACATGGGTTCTGTCCTACTGTGTTATACACCCCTGTCATATTTATTTATGTACATCCATTCTGCTTCCTTTCACACACACTATATTGCCAAAAGTATTTGGCCACCTGCCTTTACTCACATAGGAACTTAATGTGCCATCCCAAAATGTTTTGGTGTCCAGGAGCATTCAAAGTTCCTTGAACTGGACCTAACAGGCCAAGCCCAACCGCTGAAAAACCAACCCCACACCATAATTCGTCCTCCACCAAATGTCATACTGAAGTGTAGCGTTCTCCTGGCAACCTCCAAACCCAGACTGGGAAAAACGCGATTAATCAGTCCAGAGAAGGTGTTTCCACTGCTCTAAGGTCCAGTGGCGACGTGTTTTACACCAGTGGTCCCCAACCACTGCGGCCTGATTAGTACCGGGCCGCAGAAGAATTTTCTATAAATTTTTTTTAATTTATTAAATCAACATAAAAAATGCAAGATGCACTTACAATTAGTGCATCAACCCAAAAAAAACTCCCTTTTTCATGACAAAGTAAAAAAAATAAAATAAAAAAAATCATCCCCCCACCTCCCCCCTTCGCCGGGCCGCAGGACAAATTATCAAGCGTTGACCGGTCTGCAGCTCCAAAAAGGTTAGGGACCACTGCTTTACACCGCTGCATTCTACACTTTGCATTGGACTTTGTGTTATATGGCTTAGATCCAGCTGCCCGGCCATGAAAACCCATTCCATGAAGCTCTCTGCATACTGTACGTGGGCTAATTGGAAGGTCACATGAAGTTTGGAGCTCTGCAGCAACTGACTGTGCAGAAAGTCTTGGCGGCATCCGCTGACCCCTCTCTGTCCGTTTACGTGGCCTACCACTCGGTGGCTGAGTTGCTGTTGTTCCCGAATTTCACTTTTCTTATCATAAAGTTGACTTTGGAATATTTATGAGCGGGGAAATTTCACGACTGAATTTGTCGCACAGGTGGCATCACTGACGGCAAATGTTTGTAGAAACAGTCTCCATGCCTAAGTGCTTGATTTGATACACCGGGCCAAGTGATTAGAACACCTGATTCTCATCATTTGCATGGCTGGCCATGTACTTTTGGCAATATAGTGTACACACAACTTTTTTGCTGCTAGCTACCTCCCCTGGGTTTGAAGAAACAAAGAAGTGCAAAAATTCAACTCTGAAATATTTCAATTTGAGATTTTTAGTTGACACCATGACTATGAAACTGTATATCATGTTTTTTTTTTTTCTACCGCCACTTTACTGTTGCCTGAAAAGCGTGTCGTCATTTTTGTATTTTTAGACGAGAAGGAGGCTTGCCTTTTAATCTGGATTCTTGAACATTAGCAGAATTTTGGATTGGATGTGAAAAATAGAGACCCCGTTTTTTTTTGATATTGCCAAATAGAAGGTCGGATCAAATCTGAAAGGATTATAGAAGCCCCCACTTCCCGTTGGGATGAAAGCGGGATGTAGTGAAATGACTTAAAAGGATTGTGCTCGATGTTTGCACAATTTGCACATTTTTCACTACAAAAAGAATGTAGTACTTGCAATCACAATGTGGGAATACGGCGCACCGGGAAGTATTCACAGCGCTGCACTTTTTCCCATATTTCGTCATGCTACAGTTAGAATTGATAATATATTTTTGTCCGCAAAAATCTACACACAATACCTCATAATGACAATGTGAAAAGGTTTTTCCTACGCTTTGTACCTCGCGGCTTATAAAACGGTGCGGCTGATGTATGGATATTTCTTCGCTGACTGCCATAACGCCAATAGTTTAAAAACTCAAAACAAGCAAAGACGCTAAAAAGATGTCATTGTTTGTGCTATGGCGCCATCTTTTGGATGAGTTTGCTCACTATTAGTGCTACAGTGTCCTTGCATTTAGTGATTTCAACCGAAAGTAGAAGTCCCGTCTCGCCGTTCATA
>NC_084629.1:35472062-35482062 GCF_033978795.1 Nerophis ophidion | reverse complement strand
TTATCACTTCAATACGAGCTTTGTATGGAGGCCTTGCCGCTTCTTTGTGGGAACTGGTGGATTTGAAAGGTTTATTATTGCATGGGTTACTCTCAAAGGTCGTCTGGTCAAGTGATCTTGTTTGATGAATGACGTGAAGCTTTCATTGTTGTTGAATAATCGGTCCATACTGTTAGACTTTTGCAATATATAATGATTTGTAAACAAAATGATTAAGTTGTTCTCTTGATTGTTGTCATGTCCATATGAATAAAATGTTTCCCAAAAAAATGTATTAAATTAAGAGGCTACGGTTTGTCAGGTAGGCTACCATTTATTATTATTATTATTTTTTTGTTTAATTTAGTTTATCTTGTTTTTCAAAATATTAACCTACCGGTATTTCTGTTCCGCTCAACATCCATTGCTTTCCTCCTCTCCAAGGTTCTCATAGTCATCATTGTCACCGACGTCCCACTGGGTGTGAGTTTTTCCTTGCCCTTATGTGGGCCTACCGAGGATGTCGTAGTGGTTTGTGCAGCCCTTTGAGACACTAGTGATTTAGGGCTATATAAGTAAACATTAATTGATTGATTGATTGATTCTATGGAGTTTAATTTGTGTTTTTATTACAAAAGCTTTTTTTTATAAAGTTAAATTATTCTGACAATTAAATTGAATATAAAAAATCCTGGGTTTAAATTTGACATAAGTACATAAAAATTTAGGACAAAAAAAAAAATTGTGTATGAAATTTAGTGCAAAATAATTTAATACAGAAATATTTGTTGTTTCCTAGTCAAAGCCCACTTTCCTAAACAAGTCTTGAGTTTTCTGCCCTGATTTTTTTTATTTTTTATTCTCACTGTAGTTTAACAACATAGTTGTGTTTGTTTTTACATACTTTGCTCATAACTTTTATTCAATTAAAAATGAATAAAAAATATGAAAACATACACAATTTGATGAATTCAGTTTAAAACATTCAAATGACAAACTTCAGTTTATAATAAATGCTGACACAAAATAACCTCTAAACCAGGGGTCCCCAAACTTTTTGACTATATATATATATATATATATATATATATATATATATATGTTAGGCTTCACGGTGGCAGAGGGGTTAGTGCGTCTGCCTCACAATACGAAGGTCCTGCAGTCCTGGGTTCAAATCCAGGCTCGGGATCTTTCTGTGTGGAGTTTGCATGTTCTCCCCGTGACTGCGTGGGTTCCCTCCGGGTACTCCGGCTTCCTCCCACTTCCAAAGACATGCACCTGGGGATAGGTTGATTGGCAACACTAAATTAGCCCTAGTGTGTGAATGTGAGTGTGAAAGTTGTCTGTCTATCTGTGTTGACCCTGCGATGAGGTGGCGACTTGTCCAGGGTGTACCCGGCCTTCCGCCCGATTGTGGCTGAGATAGGCGCCAGCGCCCCCCGTGACCCCGAAAGGGAATAAGCGGTAGGAAATGGATGGATGGATGGATGGATATATATATATATATATATACCGTATTTCCTTGAATTGCCGCCGGGGCGCTAATTAATTTAAAACTTCTTGTCACTCCTGCGCTTACCAAAGGCATGCGGTAAAAGTAAGCATGCGCTAATTATTTTAAAACCTTCTCATTCCGGCACTTACCAAAGGTATGCAGTAAAAATTTTTAGTGTGATGTAAGCTTGGACCTTAAATCCCACTGAATAGCTCTTAATCTTCTTCCCTTTATGCGATTTCAAATTACCGGTATTGAAATCAGCCTCCTCCATTTTGAAAATGATGACAGGGGAAGTTTCAGTCGCGACGTCACGAGTTTGACCAGGCGGTAATTCAAGGCAGGCGCATATTATATGTCCTGTGGCGATTCAAGGAAATACAGTAAATATCGCCCAGCCCTATATACAAACCCAGTTTCCATATGAGTTGGGAAATTGTGTTAGATGTAAATATAAACGGAATACAATGATTTGCAAATCCTTTTCAACCCATATTCAGTTGAATATGCTACAAAGACAACATATTTGATGTTCAAACTCATAAACATTTTCTTTTTGTTGCAAATAATCATTAACTTTACAATTTGATGCCAGCAACACGTGACAAAGACGTTGGGAAAGGTGGCAATAAATACTGATTAAAGTTGAGGAATGCTCATCAAACACTTATTTGGAACATCCCACAGGTGTGCAGGCTAATTGGGAACAGGTGGGTGCCATGATTGGGTATAAAGGCAGCTTCCCAAAAAAAGCTCAGTCTTTCACAAGAAAGGATGGGGCGAGGTACACCCCTTTGTCCACAACTGCGTGAGCAAATAGTCAAACAGTTTAAGAACAACGTTTCTCAAAGTGCAATTGCAAGAAATTTAGGGATTTCAACATCTACGGTCCATAATATCATCAAAAGGTTCAGAGAATCTGGAGAAATCACTCCACGTAAGCGGCATGGTCGGAAACCAACTTTGAATGACCGTGGCCTTCGATCCCTCAGATGGCACTGTATTAAAAACCGACATCAATCTCGAAAGGATATCACCACTTGGGCTCCGGAATACTTCAGAAAAACACTGTCACTAAATACAGTTGGTTGTTAAATCTGTAAGTGCAAGTTAAAGCTCTACTATGCAAAGTGAAAGCCATTCATCAACAACATCCAGAAATGCCGCCAGCTTCTCTGGGCCCGAGGTCATCTAAGATGGACTGATGCAAGGTGGAAAAGTGTTCTGTGGTCTGACGAGTCCACATTTCAAATTGTTTTTGGAAATATTCGACATCGTGTCATCCGGACCAAAGGGGAAGCGAACCATCCAGACTGTTATCGACGCAAAGTCCAAAAGCCAGCATCTGTGATGGTATGGGGGTGCATTAGTGCCCAAGGCATGGGTAACTTACAAATCTGTGAAGGCACCATTAATGCTGAAAGGTACATACAGGTTTTGGAACAACATATGCTGCCATCTAAGCGCCGTCTTTTTCATGGACGCCCCTGCTTATTTCAGCAAGACAATGCCAAGCCACGTGTTACAACAGCGTGGCTTCGTAAAAAAAAGAGTGCGGGTACTTTCCTGGCCCGCCTGCAGTCCAGACCTGTCTCCCATGGAAAATGTGTGGCGCATTATGAAGCGTAAAATACGACAGCGGAGACCCCGGACTGTTGACCGACTGAAGCTCTACATAAAACAAGAATGGGAAAGAATTCCACTTTCAAAGCTTCAACAATTAGTTTCCTCAGTTCCCAAACGTTTATTGAGTGTTGTTAAAAGAAAAGGTGATGTAACACAGTGGTGAACATGCCCTTTCCCAAATACTTTGGCACGTGTTGCAGTCATGCAATTCTAAGTTGATTATTATTTGCGAAAAAAACAAAAAGTTTATGAGTTTGAACATCAAATATTTTGTCTTTGTAGCATATTCAACTGAATATGAGTTGAAAAGGATTGGCAAATCATTGTATTCCGTTTATATTTACATCTAACACAAAACAGGGTTTGTATATACACACACATTATATAGACACACATTATATATATATATATATATATATATATATATATATATATATATATATATACGTATATATCTATGTATATATATATATATATATACAGTATATACACTCACAAACACACACACACACGTATATGTGTGCGTGTGTTTGTGAGTGTATATACTGTATATAAATATATATACACACACACATATTTACATCTAACACAATTTCCCAACTCTTATGGAAACGGGGTTTGTATATATATGTATATATATATATACATATAAATGTATATAAATATGTATATGTACATATATGTGTGTATATATACATACATATATGTGTGTGTGTGTATACATATATGTATATATATCAATCAATCAATCAATGTTTACTTATATAGCCCTAAATCACTAGTGTCTCAAAGGGCTGCACAAACCACTACGACATCCTCGGTAGGCCCACATAAGGGCAAGGAAAACTCACACCCAGTGGGACGTCGGTGACAACGATGACTATGAGAACCTTGGAGAGGAGGAAAGCAATGGATGTCGAGCGTGTCTAACATGATACTGTGAAAGTTCGATCCATAATGGATCCAACACAGTTGCAAGAGTCCAGTCCAAAGCGGATCCAACACAGCAGCAAGAGTCCCGTTCACAGCGGAGCCAGCAGGAAATCATCCCAAGCGGAGGCGGATCACATATATATCATCATAGGCATCCGTCCGTCAGTAGTGATGATGGGTTGCTTCTGGGGGAGTTCATTCTTTATTGCAGCGGCGGCTGTGGCTGTACAGCCCCGGTTGCAGGTTCGATTCCCACTTGTGCCATCCTAGTTACTGCCGTTGTGTCCTTGGGCAAGACACTTTAACCACCTGCTCCCAGTGCCACCCACACTGGTTTAAATGTAACTTAGATATTGGGTGTCACTATGTAAAGCGCTTTGAGTCACTTGAGAAAAGCGCTATATAAATATAATTCACTTCACTTCACTCTGGAGTGACAATCTCTGGTGCAGTTGGTGCAGACGTATGGGGAGGGTTCTGACACAGGAGCAGGTCCCGCGTCACGCAGTTTCCGCTTTAGTCTCCTCGCCTACAACAGGGAGATATGCTTCTCCTCAGCATGGCGGGTTGCTGTGGCAACAGTCTTCCTCCCAGGTGTGGTGGTTGATGTCTGCCAGTTTCATGTCACGTTTGCACACGTCCTTGAAACGCAGTCGGGGGCGACCAAGGGGTCTGGAGCCTGTTGACAATTCGCCGTACAGGACAGCTCTGGGGAGCCGGCTGGGGTCCATCCTGTGGACATGGCCAAGCCATCTCAGGCGGCGTTGGCTGAGCATGGTGAACAGGCTGGTGGAGTGAGCACGATCTAGGACTTCCATCTTGGGAACTTTGTCCTGCCATGAGATTCCCAGGATGCGGCGAAGACAGCGCAGGTGGAAGCTGTTCAGCTGTTTCTCATGTCTGGTGTAGGTGGTCCAGGCCTCGCTGCCATACATCAGTGTGCTAATGACGCAGGCTTGGTAGACCTGGAGTTTAGTGCGCGTGGATAGCTGGTTGTTCGACCATACTCTTTTGGACAGCTTGGCCCAAGCTGGATGGAACGTTCTGTGTCAAGTGACAAGTCATTGGAGATTGCGGATCCAAGGTATGTAAAGGTGTTGACACATTCCAGAGTCTGATTGTCGACGGAGATGGAGAGTGGCGTTTCAGCATCTTGGTTCATGACATTGGTCTTCTTTAGATTGATGGTGAGACCAAACTCTTTACAGGCAGATGAAAGCCTGTCCATCAGCCTCTGGAGCCCGGACTCTGTGTGGGATGCTAGAGCTGCATCATCAGCAAAAAGCATTTCCCTCAGGAGGACACTGGTCACCTTGGTCTTGGAGCGCAATCGGGCAAGGTTGAAAAGTTTCCCATCGGCTCTTCAGGACTTGTGCCGAAAGCAGTAGACAGAACGAGGGAGAAGAAAATTCCAAAGAGGGTTGGCGCAAGAACGCAGCCCTGTTTTACGCCGCCGCGGATTGGAAAGGCCTCTGATGTTCCTCCTTCCCAACAGACGGAACCCTGCGTGTTTTCGTGGAATGATCTTATGATGGCGAGGAGTTTTGGGGGGAAGCCAATCTTTGCAAGCAGCTTGAAAGGACCATCTCTGCTGACAAGGTCGATCAACAAAGGCGAGATATAAGGGTCTCCTCTGTTCCCGCCACTTCTCCTGCAGCTGCCGAAGGGTGAAAATCATGTCCACTGTGGATCTTGCTGCCCTGAAGCCACATTGTGACTCAGGGAAAACACGTTCTGCAAGGAGGTGGAGTCTAGCAAGGGCGACACGAGCAAAGACTTTCCCCACGATGTTAAGCAGGGAGATGCCGCGGTAATTATTACAGTCACTGCGGTCCCCCTTGTTCTTATACAGTCTGACAATCTTGGAGTCACGCAGATCCTGGGGGACGGCTCTAATCCTTCCAACAGAGGCAAAGGAGATTGTGAAGGTGTGGCAGTAACGAAGGTTTCCCAAGTTTTATGACATCAGATTTCCTGATGATTGAGGGAACCCCTCATGAAACAGTTCTGTAGAAACGAAGTAGTCTTGTGATTTTTCCCACACATACATACTGCGCTCTACCATGGTATCGAGCACTATTCTCTGGATAATCCAATCAAGACATATATATATATATATATATATATATATATATATATATATATATATATATATATATATATATATATATACACACACACATATATGTATGTATATATACACACATATGTACATATACATATTTATATATATATATATATAAATATATATATATATATATATATATATATATATATATATGTATATATATATGTATATGTATCAATCAATCAATCAATGTTTATTTATATAGCCCCAAATCACAAATGTCTCAAAGGACTGCACAAATCATTACGACTACAACATCCTCGGAAGAACCCACAAAAGGGCAAGGAAAACTCACACCCAGTGGGCAGGGAGAATTCACATCCAGTGGGACGCCAGTGACAATGCTGACTATGAGAAACCTTGGAGAGGACCTCAGATGTGGGCAACCCCCCCCCCCCCCCCCCCACCCCACTCTAGGGGACCGAAAGCAATGCATGTCGAGCGGGTCTAACATGATACTGTGAAAGTTCAATCCATAGTGGCTCCAACACAGCCGCGAGAGTTCAGTTCAAGCGGATCCAAGACAGCAGCGAGAGTCCCGTCCACAGGAAACCATCTCAAGCAGAGGCGGATCAGCAGCGTAGAGATGTCCCCAACCGATACAGGCGAGCGGTCCATCCTGGGTCTCGACTCTGGACAGCCAGTACTTCATCCATGGTCATCGGACCGGACCCCCTCCACAAGGGAGGGGGGGACATAGGAAAAAGAAAAGAAGCGGCAGATCAACTGGTCTAAAAAGAGTACCTTGAAGGTAGAAAAGCGCTATACAAGTACAACCCATTTATCATTTATATATATATATATATATATATATATATATATATATATATATATATATATATATATAAATGTATATAAAAATATATATGTACATATATGTGTGTATATATACATACATATATATGTGTGTGTGTGTGTGTATATATATATTTATATATATATATATATATATATATATATATATATATATATATATATATAAAGAGAACATCTTTTCTGCATTTCTACCAATATTAGCAAGTTGAAAATAATCTTTTATTCTGAAATACATGTTTCAAGGAACGTAGGTGTGAAGTTAACACAAACAACAATTTTCCTTTCATAATTGTTCCACAAGGACAAAAAAACAGATTCAATATTTAAGAAATGGAGATGGACATAAAAATAGAGGGGGAACATTTATTAAATATTGATACAAGTATTATAAATAGAGATTGGATATTAAAATATAGATGGAATAATAAACAATAGAGATAGGATGTGTGTGTTATTTGTCAGCTGTAATCATTCCATTTATTGCCCAAAGCAACAAAGGATGATTGAGCAGCAACACCCAGAAAGTAAAGTGATGATGGAGCATCAACAACACCCAGAAAGTAAAGCAAACAACATGAAGTCCAGCTGCTTGCTTGCTGTCACCTCACTCACTCACTTTCTACAGTTTATTCACTTCAACACCACACACACTTGTCGACTTCAGCTTCTGGACTATCAGTAGAAGGCTACTCCACCACAGGTATGTTTCTTTTAGACTCATAAGCTGTCAAGTAGACACATGCGTCATGTCACTACCAACACTCACCTTTTTTTTGTTTACCTTCCGGGACAACTTTTCATTTCGCGCTGTCATAATACAAACCTTGTTTCCATATGAGTTGGGAAATTGTGTTCGATGTAAATATAAACGGAATACAATGATTTGCATATCCTTTTCAACCAATATTCAGTTGAATATGCTACAAAGACAAGATATTTGTTGTTCAAACTCATAAACAATTTTTTTTTTTCGCAAATAATAATTAACTTAGAATTTCATGGCTGCAACACGTGCCAAAGTAGTTGGGAAAGGGCATGTTCACCACTGTGTTACATCACCTTTTCTTTTCACAACACTCAATAAACGTTTGGGAACTGAGGAAACTAATTGTTGAAGCTTTGAAAGTGGAATTCTTTCCCTTTCTTGTTTTATGTAGAGCTTCAGTCGTTCAACAGTCCGGGGTCTCCGCTGTCGTATTTTACGCTTCATAATGCACCACACATTTTCCATGGGAGACAGGTCTGGACTGCAGGCGGGCCAGGAAAGTACCAGCACTCTTTTACTAAGAAACCACGTTGTAATACATTGATTGGCATTGTCTTGCTGAAATAAACAGGGGCGTCCATGATAACATTGCTTGGATGTTAACATATGTTGCTCCAAAACCTGTATGTACCTTTCAGCATTAATGGTGCCTTCACAGATGTGTAAGTTACCCATGCCTTGGGCACTAATACACCCCCATACCATCACACATGCTGGCTTTTGAACTTTGCGCCTATAACAATCCGGATGGTAATTTTCTTCTTTGTTCCGGAGGACACCACGTCCACAGTTTCCCAATATAATTTGAAATGTGGACTCGTCAGACCACAGAACACTTTTTCCACTTTGCATCAGTCCATCTTAGATGAGCTCGGGCCCAGCTCGGGTGTAGTTGATAAATGGCTTTCACTTTGCATAGTAGAGTTTTAACTTGCACTTACAGATGTAGCGACCAACTATAGTTACTGACAGTGGTTTTATGAAGTGTTCCTGAGCCCATGTGGTGATATCCTTTACACACTGATGTCGGTTTTTGATGCCGTACCGCCTAAGGGATTAAAGGTCCGTAATATCGCTTTCGGGCAGTGATTTCTCCAGATTCTCTGAACCTTCTGATGATTTAACGGACCGTAGATGGTAAAATCCCTAAATTCCTTGCAATAGCTCGTTGAGAAATGTTGTTTTAAAACTGTTCGACAATTTTCTTACAAATTGGTGACCCTCGCCCCATCCTTGTTTGTGAATTACTCAGCATTTCATGGAAGCTGCTTTTATACCCAATCATGGCACCCACCTGTTCCCAATTAGCCTGCACACCTGCGGGATGTTCCAAATAAGTGTTTGATGAGAATTTCTCAACTTTATCAGTATTTATTGCCACCTTTCCCAACTTCTTTGTCATGTGTTGCTGGCATCAAATCCTAAACTTAATGATTATTTGCACACACACACACAAAAAAAAAGTTTATCAGTTGAAACATCAAATATGTTGTCTTTGTAGCATATTCAACTGAATATGGGTTGAAAATGATTTGCAAATCGTTGTATTCCGTTTATATTTACATCGAACACAATTTCCCAACTCATATGGAAACGGGGTTTGTATGTATGTGTAAATATATATATATATAAATATATATACAAACACACATTTTTTGTGTGTGTGTGTGTGTGTGTGTGTCTGTACACATTCCCAAGTATGTGTGTGTGTATATATCCATCCATCCATCCATTTTCTACCGCTTATTCCCTTTCGGGGTCGCGGGGGGCGCTGGCGCCTATCTCAGCTACAATATATATATATATATATATATATATATATATATATATATATATATAAATGTATTTTTAATTGATATCTGATTGTTTTGAATTACATAAGAACTGCGATTCATTTGAAAATTTAAATTTTTTGTAGTCAAGGAGGCTGATAACCATTATTTGGAGCCGATATTAGTTTGCAATAAATATTTTTTTAGTAGATGAAAAGTTATTGTGAAGTCGACAATTTTCTGTTTAAATCTAGGCTTTGAAATGAATGTTTTATTCATTCATTCATTATTTTTAACAAATTTCTCAGGGGATGCAAAAAATGATGTTCCTCCTAGACACGGGTTATAAAAATGTTTAATAATATATGTTTTTTGATGATAAACACAACATTAGCGTTGCATAAAACATTATGTCACTACTGCTGCCACCTTTCATAAAACAAAAAATATCAACAAAACAACTTAAAGTCTTGTCCAGATGTTTA
>NC_084629.1:35374562-35469562 GCF_033978795.1 Nerophis ophidion | reverse complement strand
CACACACCTCGCCCCGTCTGCAAATAAGACATGACATGGTTCCTGCTTTTACTTTACAGCCTGTGAAGCACTTTATTGCCGTACTGGGATTGTAAATACATCAACTGTTGGACTGATTTTATATAGGAAATAATATTCCATTGTTCACGGTGGCAGAGGGGTTAGTGCGTCTGCCTCACAATACGAAGCTCCTGCAGTCCTGGGTTCAAATCCAGGCTCGGGATCTTCCTGTGTGGAGTTTGCATGTTCTCCCCGTGAATGCGTGGGTTCCCTCCGGGTACTCCGGCTTCCTCCCACTTCCAAAGACATGCACCTGGGGATAGTTTGATTGGCAACACTAAAAAATTGGCCCTAGTGTTTGAATATGAGTGTGAATGTTGTCTGTCTATCTGTGTTGCCCCTGCGATGAGGTAGCGTCTTGTCCAGGGTGTACCCCGCCTTCCGCCCGATTGTAGCTGAGATAGGCGCCAGCTCCCCCCCGCGACCCCAAAAAGGGAATAAGCGGTAGAAAATGGATGGATGGATGTTCTGAATATCTCCCTGATAATAATGAGACTTTTATATGTCCGTCCAGGACCTTCAGCAGTCCACTCAGCCGTGGTGGAGGATCCAACTTTTTTTGTGGGAGCCGGTTCTCTTTGGAACCTGGGATGGTGTCTTTACCACGTGCATGATTAACATCTTTGGGGTAGTCCTGTTCCTGCGCACAGGCTACTTGGTGGTGAGTACATGCTGTGGTCCTCCACTGTCCTGGAAAAGTCTAAGTTATAGGACAAATATAATAAGGACCCAAACAAGTTTTGCATTGAATATTGAACAAGCAAGGCTTATATAACTTTATAGTGACATGCAAAATCGAGTTATGTTGGTATATTGTAGCGTCCCGGAAGAGTTAGTGCCGCAAGGGGTTCTGGGTATTTGTTCCGTTGTGTTTATGTTGTGTTACGGTGCGGATGTTCTCCCGAAATCTGTTTGTCATTCTTGTTTGGTGTGGGTTCACAGTAGAGGTGCGCAAACAGGCAATTATATCATCCGCAACCGCATCACCAAAGTCGTCATCCACCCGCCGTTCACCCGAACCAACATTTTATCAGAACCGCAACCGCCCGTTGAAATACATCAGAGGTCGGCCACCTTTACCACTCAAAGTGCTATTTAAACCAATTTCACAGAGTAAAGAAGACAATGGGAGCCGCTAACGTTCTCGCGAATATCCAATGGAGTTCATCCTGATGACAAGAATAAGGGCGTGCTGTGAAGCCATTGCCTTTGACAACTTCAACAACATGTACAACCCGATCGTTAGTCCAGCAACAAGTTGTATGCAGCTTCCTCTAACACACGTACAAGATTGCAAGGCATACTGGGTGACACAGAGTACACTAATGGTTGTGATATAAACAACTGTAACATTCTTACTAATACGCGCCAAACAAGAATGACAAAAACATTTCGGGAGAACATCCTCACAGTAACACAACATAAACGCAACACAACAAATACCCAGAATCCTTTGCATCCGTGACACTTCCTGACTATATTATACACCCCGCTAGCAGCAAACCCCGTCACCCCCCCTCCGCCTCCGTGTGTCGTTAAGGTGGGCGGTGTTGGGGGCACGGGGGTGTAAAATATATTCAGGAAGTCTCATGGATGCAAAGGATTCTGGGTATTTGTTGTGTTGCGTTTATGTTGTTTTACTGGGAGGATGTTCTCCCGAAATGTGTTTGTCATTCTTGTTCGGTGTGGCTTCACAGCGTGGCGCATATTAGTAAGTGTTAAAGTTGTTTATATCACAACCATCAGTCTACTCTGTATCACCCAGTATGCCCTTCAATCTTGTACGTGTGTTAGCGGAAGCTGCATACAGCATGTTGCTGGACTGGCAAACGGTTCGTACATGTTGTAGAAGGCGTCAAAAGCAATTGATTCACAGCACGCCATTATTCTGGTTATCTGGATGAGCACCATCGGATATTCGCGAGAACGTTAGCCGCACCCATTGCCTTCTTTACTTTGTAAGACGGGTCAAACTAGCTCTTTTAGTGGTAAAGGTCGCCGACTCCGGATATATAACAACGGGCGGGTGGCGGGCGGTTGCGGTTCTGATAAAATATTGGTTCGGGTGGATGACAACTTTAGTGATGCGGTTGCGGATGATATAATTGCCTATCCGCGCATCTCTACTAGCAACACAATAGAAAGATAAGGGATTTCCCAGAATTATCCTAGTAAATGTGTCTAAAAACATCGGAATCCGTCCCAATCGCGTTTGTTTTTTGTTTTTTACTTTTTACTTTTTTTTTCTAGTCCGTCGCTATCAGTATCCTCAAACACAAATCTTTCATCCTCGCTCAAATTAATGGGGAAATTGTTGTTTTCTCGGTCCGAATAGCACTTTTTGTTGGAGGCTCCCATTATAAACAATGTGAATATGTGAGGAGCCATCAACATGTGACGTCATCGTCTGCTACTTCCGGTAGAGGCAGGGCTTTTCTCTTAGCACCGAAAGTTGCGAACTTTATCGTGGATGTTCTTTACTAAAGCTTTCAGCAAAAATATGCGAAATGATCAAGTATGACACATAGAATGGACCTGCTATCCCCGTTTAAATAAGAAAATCTCATTTCAGTAGGCCTTTAAGGTCCAAGCTTACATCACACTCAAATTTTTACTACATGCCTTTGGTAAGTGCCGGAGTGAGAAGAGTTTATAAATTAATTAGCGCCCGGCGGGAATTCAAGGAAATACGGTAAATTGAGAACAAGAAGTAAACAAAAGTTTTAGCAACTGCTATGTAATGGAAAAGAGGTATGATTAAATAAGCGCTGCTTCTTCCTACTCCTTTTCGAACATGTTGAATAGAGAAACTGTGGTGTGTCATGTTGTATGCTTGCATGTTCCAAATAAACACAAACTTATACAATGTAGTATTATAATATTGTACTAGTGCAGGGGTCGGCAACCTTCAGCCCATTTCCCCCCAAATAAAACCCACCTCCAGCCGAAAATTATGTTCGATTCCTAAAATGACGATAACACCACTTTTAGTTTCGTTACACTTGTAGTATAAAATTTGTGAAACCAAACACAACTCACATTTCATTTCTGGGTACAACGAAGCGTATCACCAAAATGTTTTGAACCTTAAAAAAAAATGTCCCTTATTATTAATGAGTTAAGAAAAATCTACTTTGTCCAATAGTCTCAAGGCATTGCATATTAAATTGGACTAAAAAGAGAAAACCTCGTCATCAATGAAAGCAAATTAATACAAATGTAAATATACCACATTTTTTCTATTTTTTTGATCCATCCATTGCTAGATTGAACGCTGAAAACAACACTTTGTGGACGCCATCTGTGCTCCCCAGTCTTTGCTGTCGTCCAGCATTTTGTTTTTGTTGACTTTGTAGCCAGTTCAGTTTTAATTTCGCTGTCAGGCCTTCCCCTGACAGTTTGTCTATGTTCCAGTTTTTTCCTCTGCATTTGTCTGTTTCCTCTGTCTTTAGTTCCTGTCTAGTGCTCTTATTTTGTCAGCTTCCTGTCCTTCCCTGAGTGCTGTGTTCCTCCTCAGCTGTGGCTGATTGGCACCCGGCCGCACCCGTTGCCAATCAGCCCGCTCCTATTTTAACCTGCTTTGCCTTGTGTCAGTTGTTGGATCCTTGTATTGTCATTCGGACTTGTATTGTCGTTGCCTCATGTCACTCTTGTGTCTTTGCTACCTGTCGTGTCTGGCATCATTTCAGCTACTACCTGTCGTGCTACATCTCGTCCCGGTCGTCGTAGCGGTAAGCTGTTTTTGTTAGCTTTTCTGTTTGTTATCCTCTAGCTTCCATGCTAAAGTTCCTTTTTTGTTTCTCTAGCTCCCAGTGCTAGCTCTCTTAGTTTGTTATTCCGCCCACGTGCATGCTTTTTGTTTGTTCCTGTGTAGTTTTAATTCAATCAGGTTTTCATATACCATGCCTGCTTCCATCTCTGCATCTCGGGGTTCGACATCAACAAATACCCCTGACATAGCCTTCCCTAAGCTTCAATGCCTTTTCTTAGGGGAACTCACGTTTTTTATATATTTGGTTTAAGCATTGGACACTTTTTTACCTGCACCCTGCCTCCCACAAAACAAATAGCTACCGGCTGCCCCCTACTGATATGGAAGAGTATCACAGCGCTCTTATTGCCACAGGACATTTTGTCTTTATGTTGCAGTGTCGCTGGACTCTTTGTGTCATTTTGCAGGGGAACACGGGCGTGCTTGCCGCCCTGCTGCTGGTCTCCATGGTGGTGGGTTTTGCTTTGGTCACAGTCCTGTCCGGGATTGGCGTGTGCCGGCATTGTGGGGTGGGAAGTGGAGGTGTGTACTCCATGGTGTCTACGGTCTTAGGAGGCCGAGTCGGGGGGACTGTGGGTCTCCTCTACGTGTTCGGACAGGTGAGTAACCAGAATAGAGATCGACCGATTATTATTATTATTATTATCACCGCCGATATTTGGCATTTTGACCTAAATCGATATCAGCCTTTCTTATTTTTCAGTATCTGCTTCTTTTTTTATTATTTTTTTACAACAGAAACACATCAAAATATATGCATATATGATACTAGTATTTGGTATTTATAAAATAAAAAAATAATAAAGTGGATAATAATAATCAATGCTTAAGCACCAACACTCTTCCTATGTAATAAAATAGTCATCTTTTTGCTTATTTAATTAGTTTGAGAATAAAATATTCTTCCCCAAATATGTTTTGATATCTGACAGGGCCTTTTTTCGAGTTCTTGTGTGAATTGTTAAAGTTAAATTACCACTGATTGTCATGCATTTGATCCATCACCCTTTGATCACCCCCTGGGAGGTGAGGGGAGCAGTGAGCAGCAGCAGTGACACCCCTCTCTTTCTCTCCTACAGTACGTGTCCTATGCTTGCCTGTCAAAACTTTACATTTTTGCCAGGAAATCCAGTTTTTGTCCTTCCCTGGTGTTTTCATTTTGGCTACTGCAGCGTAGGCTCATTATATTGAGCGCCACAAGTTTCATGATCAATCAAATAACAATGCGACAGAGATGGATGGACAAAAGATATCTATGACTTTTTTTTAATATCTTTACACATATGAGATGATCTTATAAGTAAAGAGAAGCAGGCTGTCATGCCCGTTAATCTGGTTTTATGTTTGATCATGTTTTGTTTTGTTTTCTGGACTCTTTTTGCGTTTGCACTTCATTGTTTTCTTGGTCACCATAGCTACTCATTAGTTTCCACCTGGTCCCCCGAGTCACGACCCGATCATCAGCCTCTCACACCTGTTTCTAGTTACCACGGCCACTATTTATGCCACTTGCTTTCTGTTCATCGTTCTGGGATCTTCACACACTCACACACCCTACCAGGTAGCAACAGCTACCTGAAGCTAGTTTTGTATTTATGCCTCAGTGCTAGTATTGTTTTGTTTATGCCACAGCTAGTGTATTTTGTTTCGTTTGTATATAGTCATGCCATTGTGCTGTTTAAGTTTATAGTTACTTATCGTTCATACCATCGAGCAAGTGTTTTTGTTTTCCCTGTTTTTGTATATATTATATAAATAAAGGATGTACTCACAGTCACGTCTCGCCCGTGCACTACATTCTCTGCATCGAAGAAACAACTTTAATCCAAGCCATGTTGTGACACAGGCAGCAGCTCACACATTCTCATACTTTCTGTAACATCCAGGAAGAAATGTCAGCTATCTTGAAAAATGTCTAATCTATAATCCACGTGAAGGAGCCCAGAATTATTTTTATTTAAATGTTGAAAACATTTCAGGAGGAAACTTTACAATGTATTTAAATCCATCAAGTGTTATAACATGGTATAAAATGGAGTAAATGAGTTATTGTGTCATATTTTTACCAATTTTCCCAGGAGATGTTCCATATTTAGAAATAAAATAATGATGTTCCTCTTAGAGGCCTTAATAAAGGCGTTTGATGTTTTTTGATTATAAATTAAACACAACATCAAACATTATGTCACTACTGGTCCAAACTTTACTGAAAAAAAGTATGTTAAAACAACTTAAAGTCTTGTCCAGATGTTTACTGACATGTAATATTCATTTTTAAATAACTTTTACTGTAATTCATCACCTAGGTCTTCAGTGATGTCCGACTTCAATGATTACGTCTCAAAACATCATCATTTATGTCACCACATTACCATTGCTGGAGAAATACTATACAGAAACACATTCACGCACTACTGGGCATTGTAATACCATCAACCGTGTACAAAACTGGTTATTATCTGGCGTATTTAAAAATCAATAAACCCGCGTCAGCAATTAAAACATATCTTATGTGATACTGTAAAAATTAAAATTGCAAAAAAACAGATTCGACAAAATATTTGATGTTCAACTTTTGCAAATAATAATTAACTTAGAATTTCATGGCTGCAACACGTGCCAAAGTAGTTGGGAAAGGGCATGTTCACCACTGTGTTACATCACCTTTTCTTTTGACAACACTCAATAAACGTTTGGGAACTGAGGAAACTAATTGTTGAAGCTTTGAAAGTGGAATTCTTTCCCATTCTTGTTTTATGTAGAGCTTCAGTCCTTCAACAGTCCGGGGTCTCCGCTGTCGTATTTTACGCTTCATAATGCGCCACACATTTTCCATGAGAGACAGGTCGGGACTGCAGGCGGGCTGGGAAAGTACCCGCACTCTTTTTTTACGAAGCCATGCTGTTGTGACACGTGCTGAATGTGGCTTGGCATTGTCTTGCCGAAATAAGCAGGGGCGTCCATGAAAAAGACGACGCTTGGATGGCAGCATATGTTGTTCCAAAACCTGTATGTACCTTTCGGCATTAATGGTGCCTTCACAGATGTGTAAGTTACCCATGCCTTGGGCACTAATGCACCCCCATACCATCACAGATGCTGGCTTTTGAACTTTGCGTCGATAACAGTCTGGATTGTTCGCTTCCCCTTTGGTCCGGATGACACAATGTTGAATTTTTGCAAAAACAATTTGAAATGTGGACTCGTGAGACCACAGAACACTTTTCCACTTTGCATCAGTCCATCTTAGTTGATCTTGGGCCCAGAGAAGCCGGCGGTGTTTCTGGATGTTGTTGATAAATGGCTTTTGCTTTGCATAGTAGAGCTTTAACGTGCACTTACAGATGTAGCGACAAACTGTATTTAGTGACAGTGGTTTTCGGAAGTGTTCCTGAGCCCATGTGGTGATATCCTCTAGAGATTGATGTCGGTTTTTGATACAGTGCCGTCTGAGGGATCGAACGTCACGGTCATTCAATGTTGGTTTCCGGCCATGCCGCTTACGTGGAGTGATTTCTCCAGATTCTCTGAACCTTTTGCTGATATTATGGACCGTAGATGTTGAAATCCCTAAATTTCTTGCAATTGCACTTTGAGAAACGTTGTTCTTAAACTGTTTGACTATTTGCTCACGCAGTTGTGGACAAAGCGGTGTACCTCGCCCCATCCTTTCTTGTGAAAGACTGAGCATTTTTTGGGAAGCTGTTTTTATACCCAATCATGGCACCCACCTGTTCCCAATTAGCCTGCACACCTGTGGGATGTTCCAAATAAGTGTTTGATGAGCATTCCTCAACTTTATCAGTATTTATTGCCGCCTTTCCCAACTTCTTTGTCACGTGTTGCTGGCATCAAATTCTAAAGTTAATGATTATTTGCAAAAAAAGAAAATGTTTATCAGTTTGAACATCAAATATGTTGTCTTTGTAGCATATTCGACTGAATATGAGTTGAAGATAATTTGCAAATCATTGTATTCCGTTTATATTTACATCTAACACAATTTCCCAACTCATATGGAAACGGGGTTTGTAGTTTCCCTTTAAATATCCTTCTTGAAAATGGCCTTGCAAATATATGTGTTGTCTTGTCTATTCATAAAAGATGCTGATCAGGCGTGTTGGCTGACTTCTTAAAGTTTACTCCACAGCGTGCTCATCAAAAACATCCAGCTACATTCAACAACGTAAACGCATGCTCTTCACTACCGTGGCATGCTGGGTAATGTAGTTCTTATGTTACCGAGCTCATAAGATCACAATATATATCTGCTTTAGGCCATCTAGAAGGCCTTACTGACAACAGCTTGTGATTTGATTGGCTATCGCAACTGTCTATCAACTGTATGCGCATGTTCACTTACAGTGCACAGACGCCCGCATTGTTGATTCTGAAGGCCCTAGGCAGATTTGGTACAGTATGGCAACATCCATCCATCCATCCATCCATTCATTTTCTACCGCTTATTCCCTTCGTAGTCGTGGGCAACATAAGCTAGCTGAATTCTGATTGGATAAAAACTCTATATCCTGAAAACAACAGCCCTGGAAGGAGCATAATATGACATGAAGAGAATATCCATCCATTCAGCCATCTTGGGCAGCTCTCCCAAACCACTTCGTCCAGCTCCTTACGGGGAGATCCCGAGGCGTTCCCAGGCCAGCCAGGAAACAGTCTTCCCAACGTGTCCTGGGTCTACCCCGTGGTCTCTTACTGTTCGGACGTGCCCGTACACCTCCCTGTTCGGGTGGCATCCTGACCAGATGCCCGAACCACCTCATCTGGCTCCTCTCCATGTGGAGGAGCAGCAGCTTTACTTTGAGGTTCTCCTGGATGGCAGAGCTTCTCACCCTATCTCTAAGGGAGAGCCCCGCCACCCGGCGGAGGAAACACATTTCGGCCGCTTGTACCCGTGATCTTGTCCTTTCAGTGATAACCCAAAGCTCATGACCATAGGTGATGATGGGAACGTAGATCGACCGGTAAATTGACAGCTTTGCCTTCCAGCTCAGCTCCTTCTTCATCACAACGGATAGATACAGCGTCCTCATTACTGAAGATGCCGCACCGATCTGCCTGTCGATCTCACGATCCACTCTTCCCTCACTCGTGAACAAGACTCTGAGGTACTTGAACTCCTCCACTTTGGGCAAGATCTCCTCCCCAATCCGGAGATGGCACCCCACCCTTTTCCGGGCGAGAACCATGGAATCGGACTTGGAGGTGCGGATTATCATCCCAGTCGCTTCGAACTCGGCTGCGAACCGATCCAGTGAGAGCTGAAGATCCCGGCCAGATGAAGCCATCAGGACCACATCATCTGCAAAAGGCAGAGACCTAATCCTGCAGCCACCAAACCAGATCCCCTCAACGCCCTGACTGCGCCTAGAAATTCTGTTCATAAAATTTATGAACAGAATGGATAACAAAGGGCAGCCTTGGCGCAGTCCAACTCTCACCGGAAACAGGTCCGACTTACTGCCGGCAATGCGGACCAAGCTCTGACACTGATCGTACAGGGAGCAGACAATCCGTTACCCCATACTCTCTGAGCACTCCCCACAGGACTTCCCGGGGTAGACGGTCGAATGTCTTCTCCAAGTCCACAAAGCACATGTAGACTGGTTGGGCAAACTCCCATGCACCCTCAAGGACCCTGCCGAGAGTATAGCGCTGGTCCACAGTTCCACGACCAGGACGAAACCACACTGTTCCTCCTGAATCCGAGGTTCGACTATCCGGCGTAGCCTCCTCTCCAGTACACCTGAATAAACCTTACCGGGAAGGCTGAAGATAATATGAATCCTTTCAGATATTTACGAAAAGGAAATTAAAAAATACTTTTATGTTTAATTATGATCACGATTTCTGGTTGTTTGGCCAGCAGAGAAGGCCTTGCTGGCCCTGACGGCACACCACTGAAATAATATCGCCTCCAAATATCACCTATCGTCGTCCTTGACTACTAATAGTAATCCGTATCGGCCCTGAAAAATACAATCGGTCGATCTCTAAACCAGAATTGGACATTTTTCCCATTTCAGAATTGCTGACTACATGCCACCCTCCACAGTGTGTGGCCGCCGCCATGTACATCACTGGCTTCTCCGAGTCGGTGGCCGAGCTGCTCGGTCTTCAGAACCAGTGGGCGGTGAGAGGTGTGTCAGCCGCGGTGCTGCTGGGCCTGCTGGGAATCAACCTGGCCGGTGTCAAGTGGATCGTGCGACTCCAGTTGCTGTTGCTGGCGGTGCTGGTCGTCTCCACTCTGGACTTTGTCATTGGCACCTTCACGCACCTGGACCCGGGTAAGTCTACGGTCATGGATGTCTGCTTGGGCTCTCTGGGTGTGGTGTTAAAGAAGCAGTAGAGTGTAAAAACAAGTTGACTTTATATGTTTAGTTATTGTCAGAGTTAGTTTGAGACGAACCCCAAGATGCAGAGAAGGAGGGAGGAATTTTGCAGGAAAACATGATTGTTGTACCCCTTTGGTTTGTTCTTGTTTTAGTATGTAGTAAATAATCATTAACTTTAGAATTTGATGCCAGCAACACGTGACAAAGAAGTTGGGAATGGTGGCAATAAATACTGATAAAGTTGAGAAATGCTCATCAAACACTTATTTGGAACATCCCACAGGTGTGCAGCTAATTGGGAAAAGGTGGATGCCATGATTGGGTATAAAAAACAGCTTCCCAAAAAATGCTTAGTCTTTCACAAACAAAGATGGGGCGAGGTACACCCCTTTTTCTACAATTGCGTAAGCAAATAGTCAAACAGTTTTAGAACAACGTTTCTCAAAAGTGCAATTTCAAGAAATTTGGGGATTTCAACATCTACGCTCCATAATATCATCAAACGGTTCAGAGAATCTGGAGAAATCACTCCACGTAAGCGGCATGGTCGGAAACCAACATTGAATGACAGTGGCCTTCGATCCCTCAGACGGCACTGTATCAAAAACCGACATCAATCTCTAAAGGATATCACCACATGGGCTCAGGAACACTTCAGAAAACCACTGTCACTAAATACAGTTTGTCGCTACATCTGTAAGGGCAAGTTAAAGCTCTACTATGCAAAGCGAAAGCCATTCATCAACAACATCCAGAAACGCCGCTGGCTTCTTTAGGCCCAAGATCAACTAAGATGGACTGATGCAAAGTGGAAAAGTGTTCTGTGGTCTGACGAGTCCACATTTCAAATTGTTCTTGTTTTAGTATATAGTAAAACAAGAACAAACCAAAGGGTTACAACAAAAGGCGCGCACGAGGCGGACAACAAACAAAAACGCCTAGTGTGGAAGTTAGCAGGTATCGAGCAACATCCAGAAACGCCGCTGGCTTCTCTAGGCCCAAAATCAACTAAGATGGACTGATGCAAAGTGGAAAAGTGTTCTGTGGTCTGACGAGTCCACATTTCAAATTGTTCTTGTTTTAGTATATAGTAAAACAAGAACAAACCAAAGGGTTACAACAAAAAGCGCGCACGAGGCGGACAACAAACAAAAACGCCTAGCGTGGAAGCTAGCAGGTATAGAGCAAGAAACAGAAGTCGTACTTATAATATGAAAACAAACTTGGAAGCAGGGAACAAAAGACAAATAAGCTACAACCACTATCAAATATAGCTTATCGCAACGCTGCATTGACACGAGCGACAATAATCCTGCACTGACTGGAGGAACAAAGCAGGTAAAATAGGAGCGGGGCTGATTGACACCAGGTGTGGCCAGGTGCCAATCATTCACAGTTTAGGGGGAAAACAGCGCACAGGGAAAAAAACAGGAACCAGACAAAATAAGAGCGCTGACAGGAACTAAAAACAGGAAATACTAAACACACACAGAGGAAAAACTAAAACATGAACAAACTGTCAGTGGCAAGTCTGACAGTTATGTTTCATTGTATCCATTTAACCGAGATGCAAACCAGGAATTATAGTCTTCAAATTATGTGTTGTTGAGTGTCGGTGCTGTCTAGAGCTCGGCAGAGTACCATGTAAAACTCTTCCATATCAGTAGGTGGTAGCCGGTAGCTAATTGCTTTGTAGATGTCGGAAACAGCGGGAGGCAGTGTGCAGGTAAAAAGGTGTCTAATGCTTGAACCAAAAATAAACAACTGGTGAGTGCCCCTAAGAAAAGGCATTGACGCTTAGAGAAGGCTATGCAGGAAAAAAACTAAAACTGAACTGGCTACAAAGTAAACAAACACAGGATGCTGGACGACAGCAAAGACTTAGTGCGGAGCAAAGACGGTGTCCACAGTGTGGATCCGAACATGACATGACAATCAACAATTTCCCCACAAAAAAGGATAAAAACAACTGAAATATTCTTGATTGCTGAAACAAAGTAGATGCGGGAAATATCGCTCAAAGAAAGACATGAAAGTGCTACAGGAAAATACCAAAAAAGAGAAAAAGCCACCAAAATAGAAGCGTGAGCAAATTGTCCAATCGTTTAAGAACAACATTTCTCAACCAGCTATTGCAAGGAATTTAGGGATTTCAACATCTACTGTGCGTAATATCATCAAAAAGTTCAGAGAATCTGGAGAAAGTAAGCGATGATATTTTGGACCTTGGATCCCTCAGGCGCTACTGCATCGAAAAGCGACATCAGTGTGTAAAGGATATCACCACATGGGCTCAGCAACACTTCAGAAAACCACTGTCAGTAACTACAGTTGGTTGCTACATCTGTAAGTGCAAGATACAACTCTACTATGCAAAGCTAAAGCCTTTTATCAACAACACCCAGAAACGCCGCCGGCTTCGTTGTAGCATTAACAGCAGATGTCGATGCTACAACAGTTGTGTGCATTAGAAAAAAATATATAATTATATACACACACTAAAAAAAAACTATGAAAAAATATGGAGAAAAAACTGACAAAATATAAAAGAAAATCCAACAGGGAAAATATTAGTGATTAAATCTTCAGCAAGTAGGATCAGACGTTTTTGTAGTTCTTGAACCTGATTGGTGTGTCTGCAATTAAGCAAGGATGTGTTGGCGCCCCTGAGTGTTGTTTACCAATCTCATTTGAAAGTCACTGCTTTGGAATATGCAAGGAAGTGACATCATAATGTGCACCTGTGTCTCAGGTGTACAGGTGTGAAGCTCACATATCTGCTCTGCTCTTTTGCTCCTTTAGTGAAGGATAACTTGTATTTATTAAACAGTTATCAAGCAGCATACTTGCCAACCCTCCCGGATTTTCCGGGAGACTCCCGAAATTCAGCGCCTCTCCCGAAAACCTCCCGGAAGAAATAATCTCCCGAAAATCTCCCGAAATTCACGCCCCTTCCAGCTCCATGCGGACATGAGTGGGGAGAGCCTGTTTTCACGTCTGCTTATAAAAAGCTTGCCTGCCCAATCTCGTTACAACATCTACGGATTTTAATAAAAAAAACTGCACACGCTAGGAGACGAAGCAGAAGAACGAGGAAGTTACAGCCATGGCGACGACATCTGTAATAGAGTGATTCTATGTTGTCTGTTGCCATCTCCTGGTGAATGTTGGCTATAGCGTTGTGGGGTTGCTTTTTGATTGGCCAATGATTTACGTGGTGATGTGCACCTGACGGCATGTGACTCTCGCCAGTACGCAAATGGCAGAACAAAGGTTACTCAAATAGTGAAAGGTAAGTGTTGTTGTTGTTTTTTTTTTTTAGTAACCAGCAAGCCCAGTACAGTTAGTAGAACAACTGTGTTTTTATTACTGTCTATTTGATAGGTACGGTCTGAAATTCAACTATTTCTTTTATTTATATATATATAATAAAATAAATATATATAGCTAGAATTCATTGAAAGTCAAGTGTTTCATACACACACATATATATATATATGTATGAATATATACGAAATACTCGAGTTGGTGAATTATACTCGTCCCCTCTTAACCACGCACCCCGCCCAAACCACGCCCCCCCTCCCCCCCACACACACACACCAAGTCCCCCCACCCCCACCTCCCCAAATCCGAGGTCTCAAGGTTGGCAAGTATGTTAAGCAGTGGCACAAACATTCATGTCATTTCCAAAACAGAAAGTGCAAGATTGTCAGAGACATTTTAAAACAAGCTATGAGTGCACTTTTGTGCATGATGTCACTAAATGACGTATCAAAACAACACTAAATTAAAGTGTACTTTTTGTACATAAGGCCATTACAATGGTTTAAAACAAATAAAGTGCACTTTTGTGCATGATGTCACAGAAGATATTTCAATAACTGTCAAATAAAAATGAGCTGCATATCAAATAGTGTATGTCCTTCACTATGTGGTAGGTTACTACGGGCGTTATCGCCTTCTGTTGTTGACTATGTTATTCATAAGTGTTGATCTGGAAATAGTTGCTTCAGCATTTTGTGGGTGTGGCACCAAACGGAGATGTTGACATGCGGAGTTTCAAGCACTCCTTATTCTCGAACGGGTGACTTTTCATATGATGCTACATTAGCAGTGGTGCTACTTTTTCTAGCAACGCTTTTGCCGCATAATAGTTCAACACCCTCCCGCTTGAAGCCAAACCACCGCCGGACGATGGATCCCGTGCTGTTTTTCTTGGGAATTAATTCTTCCTTCATTTGTTACAAGATTCACTGTTATGATCCGATAACCGGATCATATTCTGTTTACGTTGTCTAAGTCACTTGTGTTTTCAGCACCTCTTGATTTTGTTTGTCTCAGTTGCCATGACGGCAAATTACATTCACCTGCCTCTGGTTAGTTCTCGGGATGCGCACCTGTTGCCAGGGCACTAATCAGAGGGCTATATAGTCCATGCCCTGGCCTCACTCGGGCTGGGTTCCTAGTTTGTTTTCATACAACAAGTGACGACGTCTGTTTCTTGCTCGCTACCTGCTAACTTCCACGCTAGGCTCTTTATCTTCTAGCTCCCATGCTAGCTCTTTTAGTTTTTTGCCTTAAGTGCTATGAGCACGTTTTTCTTGGTTAAAGTCTGATTTATTTCTAAATAAAGAATTAGTTCCTACCTTCACATTGTGTCCGAAGCCCGTCTGCATTCCTGGGAGAACGAATTCCGCACCACGATGCGACCCGGTCGTTACATTCCCACCTTCTTTCTCTCGCATTACCACTGACCGCACCGTTAGCATCACAGCTAACGTTACCATGTCGCTACCTGTCTGCTCCGTGGGAGCGTGTGACGTTGCACATGTAAGAAGGTGCGCTTGTTTTATGTCTCTGTGAGAAGGAGCGACGAGAAAGAGTGGGAAGAACCTGCAGTGTAATGCCAGCTGCTAAAAGCAACTGTGTGAGAACGTATACTTGAATATCACGATATAGTCATTTTCTGTATCGCACAGAGACACACCCGCAATATAGTATATCGATAGATCGATAGATGGATCGGTTCGCAGCCGAGTGTGAAGCGACCGGAATTAGAATCAGCACCTCCAAGTCCGAGTCCATAGTTCTCGCCCGGAAAAGGTTGGAGTGCCATCTCCGGGTTGGGGAGGAGACCCTGCCCCAAGTGGAGGAGTTCAAGTACTTAGGAGTCTTGTTCACGAGTGGGGGAAAGAATGGATCGTGGCATCGACAGGCGGATCGGTGCGGCGTCTTCAGTAATGCGGATGTTGAATCGATCCGTTGTGGTGAAGAAGGAGCTGAGCCGGAAGGCAAAGCTCTCAATTTACCGGTCGATCTACGTTCCCATCCTCACCTAGGGTCATGAGCTTTGGGTCCTGACCGAAAGGATAAGATCACGGGTACAAGCGCCCGAAATGAGTTTCCTCCGCCGGGTGGCGGGGCTCTCCCTTAGAGATAGGGTGAGAAGCTCTGCCATCCGGGAGGAACTCAAAGTAAAGTCGCTGCTCCTCCACATCGAGAGGAGCCATATGAGGTGGTTCGGGCATCTGCTCAGGATACCACCCGAACGCCTCCCTAGGGAGGTGTTTAGGGCACGTCCAACCGGTATGAGGCCACGGGGAAGACCCAGGACACGTTGGGAAGACTATGTCTCCCGGCTGGCCTGGGAACGCCTCAGGATCCCCCGGGAAGAGCTAGGCGAAGTGGCTGGGGAGAGGGAAGTCTGGGCTTCCCTGCTTAGGCTGCTGCCCCCGCGACCTGACCTCGGATAAGCGGAAGAGGATGGATGGATGGATGGATATATCGCCCAGCTCTACTTGAAAGTTTTCAATTTCAGCCCAAAACACTTTAAATGTGCTCAAATCTGCATGTTTTTGAACAACAGAGTGATGAAGCGTGATAGGACTTTTTTAATAAATACATAAAAATAAAAAAAAGAGCAATATAGAGCAGGGGTCTCCAACTTCCTACTCACTTTACCTGGGGGCCACTGGATGCAGAGTCTGGGTGAGGCTGGGCCGCAAGAAAAGATTTCTTAAAAAAAATGTCCTCAGCAAGTCTAGTTGCATAATGACGTTTCAAATTGTATTCCTTCTACAAATAAGACACGTCGGGTTGCCAATGGGCTCAACAAAAAGATATTGCATCTCCCACTTTCCCTGAAATTGTCTTTGCTCATCACTAAACCTTCTCTTCACTGCAGGCTTTGGAAAAGACACGTTTGGGGTTGTGGAATATATTTGTAGTTAGCCGACGCACGGAGAATAATGTTGTTCCCGCAATGTGTGTCGTTGCGCTTTTCCTCCCTACAGCAACACGGCGGTCGGCGGATAATAGCCAGGAAAGTACCTGGATAGCGAGCGCAAAAAAGTGAGGGCTCCCGCAGTGTTATCCGGCGTCATATAGAAATATATGTAGGCAATGCAAATTTCATCCATCCATTTTCTATCGCTTATTCCCTTTGGGGTTGCGGGGGGCGCTGGTGCCTTCCTCAGCTACAATCGGGCGGAAGGCGGGGTGGCGACTTGTCAATTAAACAATAAAAAAAACAAATAGCGGTTTGAATTGGTCCAGCTTATCGGGGACTGTTATTACTGACGGACAGGTGTCGCGGTGTGACTGCAGCCAGGCAAGTAAGAGAACTCTCGTCTCCATGGCAACGTCTCTGTCGCTTTCACTCATTTGCTGCTTATCCACTAATGCAGGGGTAGGCAACCAAGAATGTTGAAATAGCCATTTTGGACCCAAATAACACAACGCTGTCAAGTGCCATTCATATAAAACTCACGGGCTTTCATATTAAGGTGGGGGCCGCAAAATAACGTCCCGCGGGCCGCGTGTCTGAGACCCCTGATATAGACAAACTGCGCAATTACATGCGCAGCTTGACGAGAGACGGCTCTTTTTATAAATTACTGACGAGAGCGGTGACGTGCTGGAAGGGGAGGCAAGTGATGCAGTGCCTCACCTCCCACCAGGTGGCTTAACCATGAGATGTTCCAAAACGAAGCAATAAAATAAAACAAGTTTTAATATTTCTCTTTTTATTTATGCTTTCTATTTGATTTTGGTGTGGTTCCCGGGGGTGGTAGAGCGGCCGTGCCAGCAACTTGAGGGTTGCAGGTCCGATCCCCGCTCGCCATCCTAGACACTGCTTTTGTGTCCTTGGGCAAGACACTTTACCCACCTGCTCCCAGTGCCACCCACACTGGTTTATATGTAAAAATTAGATATTGGGTTTCACTATGTAAAGCGCTTTGAGTCACTAGAGAAAAAGCGCTATATAAATATAATTCACTTCAATTCCTGTATATTTAAAAAATGTTCATGGTCAAAATCACGGAAATTCCATGTTTCCTGTTAAAAACAACGCAGCAGATGAGAAGTGAGGCAGACACGGGCGGTGCCTCCACGGCTACACACAGTGTGTATTGGTCGTGCGTGCAAGGGGGCGTATGCTTGTTGCCGCGTGGAAAAGGCAGGTCTTGAGGCAGCAAGTACCTCTGCCTCAAGGTAGGGGGCGATACATTGTAGACTTGCAGTTCAAAGCCTCAGCAGTACTCTGACTCGCCCCACACTGGGAGAAGTGGGGGCGCTCAAGCTAGCAGACACAGGTCTCTCCAGTGGAAGCCAGCATTTTTTTCTTTTCTTTGAACTGTATTTATAACAAACATGGCAAATATTGTTTAATTTCTTGGAATGAAATTGAATTAAATCAATGTTTCTGCCAGTATGGAGGATTATATACTGTATCCAAGATTAAATACTTCACTAGACAAAATGAATGCGGTCATACAAAGTACATTTTCATAGAGGTTAACTTTTGCTGCTTCAGATACAAATACAGAAAGGTAATATACATGTGACGTCTCGGTGGCATTGTGGTGACAATAATTTATTTATACTAACCAAAACAGTCTAAGAACCAAAAACACTTGCTCGAAGGCACTAACAAACAAAAAAAAAAAAGCGCTAGCATGAGCTCGGGACAAACAACTGAAATAGCATGGGAGCTAACGCACACGAAGGTAGTTACCACCAGGCTGGAAAGAGCGACGTCAACTGTAGCGTGAAGCAAACAAGAGTCCAAGAAAGAATGTCCAACAAAGGCGGTCTTAAATAGGGGGATAACGAACCAAGGGCAGGTGCGTGTGATCAAAGGAGAGACAGGTGACACTAAATGGGTAACTATGACAACGGAACAAAACCAGGAAGTGCCACAAAGAACTGAGGAAGACAAATACTAGACAGAATGTGATAACAAACAGAACCAAAACCAGAATATGTCTTGATCCAAGACGTGGATCATGACAATACACTCAGAATACTTGATTTATTTTGTTAATAGCAAATGGGACCAAAAAGTATTTAACAACAACTTTGTCAAATAGTGTTTGGACGTATTTATCATATCATAATATCATTATGATAACGTTTTTATGAAAGCAAATAACTCCCTTTTTTTTCCTTTAACTCTAATGTGCAACCTAAATCAATGACTAGAGCTGCATGAATTTAAGTAAAAAATAAGAAAAGTATTAATGCCTCACCTGGTGTTTAGTTCACTGGACGAGAGGTGAATAGGATGTGTTTTTTTCTGAGGGGGAAAAAAAGGCATGTTTTCTGTTTAAAAAATATAATATTGCCCAAATATTACAATAGTTGATTCTTGATTTTTTTTTTTAAAATGTGTCTAGTTATTTCACACCAGCAGATGTCACTAAATAAACACTTTTGACAGCTCTTTTTTTCCACAGGACTGTTGAGCTCATTAACATTCCTATTTTTAAATAAGTTCAATACAGTTCTCATTAAAGTTTCTCATTTAAAAACTATATTTCTTTGACAAACCCCGTTTCCATATCAATCAATCAATCAATGTTTATTTATATAGCCCCAAATCACAAATGTTTGAAAGGACTGCACAAACCATTACGACTACGACAGCCTCGGAAGAACCCACAAAAGGGAAGGAAAACTCACACCCAGTGGGACGGCAGTGACTATGAGAAACCTTGGAGAGGACCTCAGATGTGGGCAAAACCCCCCCCCCCGGACCGAAAGCAATGTCGAGCGGGTCTAACATGATACTGTGAAAGTTCAATCCATAGTGGCTCCAACACAGCCGCGAGAGTTCAGTTCAAAGCGGATCCAAGACAGCAGCGAGAGTCCCGTCCACAGGAAACCATCCCAAGCGGAGGCGGATCAGCAGAGTTGATCTTGCCGATTGTATTGTACATTTAAGTCTCACCTTAAAACTCATTTGTATACTCTAGCCTTTAAATAGACTCCCTTTTTAGACCAGTTGATCTGCCGTTTCTTTTCTTTTTCTTCTATGTCCCACTCTCCCTTGTGGAGGGGGTCCGGTCCGATCCGGTGGCCATGTACTGCTTGCCTGTGTATCTGCTGGGGACATCTCTGCGCTGCTGATCCGCCTCCGCTTGTGATGGTTTCCTGCTGGCTCCGCTGTGAACAGGACTCTCGCTGCTGTGTTGGATCCGCTTTGGACTGGACTCTCGCGACTGTGTTGGATCCATTGTGGATTGAACTCTCACAGTATCATGTTAGACCCGCTCGACATCCATAGTCATCATTGTCACCGACGTCCCACTGGGTGTGAGTTTTCCTTGCCCTTATGTGGGCCTACCGAGGATGTTGTGGTGATTTGTGCAGCCCTTTGAGACACTAGTGATTTAGGGCTATATAAGTAAACATTGATTGATTGATATATCCCGGCAAGAAATCTGCTTTCAAAAGACTCCGGCTTATTAGTGATTCCTAGAGCCCAAAAAAAGTCTGTGGGCTATAGAGCGTTTTCCGTTCGGGCTCCAGTACTCTGGAATGCCCTCCCGGTAACAGTTCGAGATGCTACCTCAGTAGAAGCATTTAAGTCTCACCTTAAAACTCATCTGTATACTCTAGCCTTTAAATAGACCTCCTTTTTAGACCAGTTGATCTGCCACTTCTTTTCTTTCTCCTATGTCCCCCCCTCCCTTGTGGAGGGGGTCCGGTCCGATAACCATGGATGAAGTACTGGCTGTCCAGAGTCGAGACCCAGGATGGACCGCTCGTCGGGACCCAGGATGGACCGCTCGCCTGTATCGATTGGGGACATCTCTACGCTGCTGACCCGCCTCCGCTTGAGATGGTCTCCTGTGGACGGGACTTTCGCTGCTGTCTTGGATCCGCTTTGAACTGAACTCTCGCGGCTGTGTTGGAGCCACTATGGATTGAACTTTCACAGTATCATGTTGGACCCGCTCGACATCCATTACTTTCGGTCCCCTAGAGGGGGGGGGGTTGCCCACATCTTAGGTCCTCTCCAAGGTTTCTCATAGTCAGCATTGTCACTGGCGTCCCACTTGATGTGAATTCTCCCTGCCCACTGGGTGTGAGTTTTCCTTGCCCTTTTGTGGGTTCTTCCGAGGATGTTGTAGTCGTAATGATTTGTGCAGTCCTTTGAGACATTTGTGATTTGGGGCTATATAAATAAACATTGATTGATTGAGGTTGTCCCCAACCGATACAGGCGAGCGGTCCATCCTGGGTCCCGACGAGCGGTCCATCCTGGGTCTCGACTCTGGACAGCCAGTACTTCATCCATGGTCATCGGACCGGAGAGTGGGACATAGGAGAAAAAAGAAAAGAAGCGGCAGATCAACTGGTCTAAAAAGGAGGTCTATTTAAAGGCTAGAGTATACAGATGAGTTTTAAGGTGAGACTTAAATGCTTCTACTGAGGTAGCATCTCAAACTGTTACCGGGAGGGCATTCCAGAGTACTGGAGCCCGAACGGAAAACGCTCTATAGCTCGCAGACTTTTTTTGGGCTTTGGGAATCACTAATAAGCCGAGTTGGGAAATTGTGTTAGATGTAAATATAAACGGAATACAATGATTTGCAAATCCTTTTCAACCCATATTCAGTTAAATATGCTACAAATACAACATATTTGATGTTCAAACTGATAAACTTTTTTTTTTTTCAAATAATCATTGACTTTAGAATTTGATGCCAGCAACACCTGACAAAGAAGTTGGGAAAGGTGGCAATAAATACGGATAAAGTTGAGGAATACTCGTAAAACACTTATATAGAACATCCCACAGGTGTGCAGGCTAATTGGGAACAGGTAAGTGGGTAAAAAAAATAGCTTCCCATAAAATGCTCAGTCATTCACAAGAAAGGATGGGGCGAGGTACATTCCTTTGTAAGCAAATCGTCAAACAGTTTTAGAACAACATTTCTCAACGAGCTATTGTAAGGAATTTAGGGATTTCACCACCTACGGTCCGTTAAATCATCCAAAAGTTCAGAGAATCTGGAGAAATCACTGCACGTAAGCGATGATATTACGGACTTTTGATCCCTCAGGCGGTACAGCATTAAAAAAAACGACATCAGTGTGTAAAGGATATCACCACATGGGCTCAGGAACACTTCATAAAACCACTGTCAGTAACTACAGTTGGTCGCTACATCTGTAAGTGCAAGTTAAAACTCTACTATGCAAAGCCAAACCCATTTGTCAACAACAGCCAGAAACACCGCCGGCTTTGCTAGGCCCGAGCTCACCTAAGATAGACTGATGCAAAGTGGAAAGGTCTGACGCGTCCACATTTTAAATTATATTTGGAAAAAGAGGACGTGGTGTCCTCCAGAACAAAGAGGAAAAAAAACATTCGGATTGTTATAGGCACGAAGTTCAAAAGCCAGCATGTGTGATGGTATGGGGGTGTATTAGTGTCCAAGGCATGGGTAACTTACACATCTGTGAAGGCACCATTAATGCTGAATGGTCCATACAGGTTTTGGAGCAACATATGTTGTCATCCAAGCAACGTTATCATGGACGCCCCTGCTTATTTCAGCAAGACAATGCCAAGTCATGTGTCACAACAGCGGGGCTTCGTAAAAAAAGAGTGCGGGTACTTTCTTGGCCTGCCTGCAGTCCAGACCTGTCTCCCATGGAAAATGTGTGGCACATTATGAAGCGTGAAATACGACAGCGGAGACCCTGGACTGTTGAACGACTGAAGCTCTACATAAAACGAGAATGGGAAAGAATTCCACTTTCAAAGCTTCAACAATTAGTTTCCTCAGTTCCCAAACGTTTATTGAGTGTTGTTAAAAGTAAAGGTGATGTAACACAGTGGTGAACATGCCCTTTCCCAACTACGTTGGCACGTGTTGCAGCCATGAAATTTTAATTTAATTATTATTTGCAAAAAAAATAAAGTTTATGAGTTTGAACACCAAATATCTTGTCTTTGTAGTGCATTCAACTGAATATGGGTTGAAAATGATTTGCAAATCATTGTATTCTGTTTATATTTACATCTAACACAATTTCCCAACTCATATGGAAACGGGGTTAGTATTTTTTTTTAATTTTTTTTTCAAGTTTTAGTGGATTTTTGTTTTGAATCCGGCCCACAGGAAGTGGACTTTCCTGTTCTCACCGCTTGTTGACTTCCTGTGGAGGAGGAAGCGAAAGGTGTCAAAGCATTAAAAGCCTGTATTTGAAAATACAGCCTCAACGCTAAAATAGTGGCATGTTCGGGTTTTTCCCACTTTGTGTTGTGGACACCTAATGTTTGGCAGATGTCCAGCAGGTCCCTGGGACAGCCCAGATTAGTCTGCACTCGCTTGACTCTCAGCTACTTCCTGGAGAAGAAGCCTCTGTGGGTCACCATACTTGGACCGAAAGATCATGTCAGTGCATGGATGTCACTTTTAATATCCAAAAGCAATATGACAATATTGAATGGAGACGAGTCAAATACTAGTGCCAGGCGGAAAACGGCCTCTCGGACTAATGCTTGTCCCTTTAGACCAGGGGTCACCAACGCGGTGCCCGCGGGCACCAGGTCGCCCGTAAGGACCAGATGAGTAGCCCGCTGGCCTGTTCTAAAAAATAGCTCAAATAGCAGCACTTACCAGTGAGCTGCCTCTAATTTTTAAATTGCATTTATTTACTAGCAAGCTGGTCTGGCTTTGCTTGACATCAAGATGTCACACCGTGGTGAGGGAAGTTTTTCCGTCTTGTGATCCATCCATCCATCCATCTTCTTCCGCTTATCCGAGGTCGAGTTGCGGGGGCAACAGCCTAAGCAGGGAAACCAAGACTTCCCTCTCCCCAGCCACTTTGTCTAGCTCTTCCCGGGGGATCCCGAGGCGTTCCCAGGCCAGCCGGGAGACATAGTCTTCCCAACGTGACCTGGGTCTTCCTTGTGGCCTCCTATCGGTGGGACGTGCCCTAAACACCTCCCTAGGGAGGTGTTTGGGTGGCATCCTGACCAGATGCCCGAACCACCTCATCTGGCTCCTCTCGATGTGAAGGAGCAGCGGCTTTACTTTGAGTTCCTCCCGGATGGCAGAGCTTCTCACCCTATCTCTAAGGGAGAGCCCCGCCACCCGGCGGAGGAAACTCATTTTGGCCGCTTGTACCCGTGATCTTATCCTTTCGGTCATGACCCAAAGCTCATGACCATAGGTGAGGATGGGAACGTAGATCGACCGGTAAATTGAGAGCTTTGCCTTCCGGCTCAGCTCCTTCGTTACCACAACGGATCGGTACAACGTCCGCATTACTGAAGACGCCGCACCGAACCGCCTGTCGATCTCACGATCCACTCCTCGCCCACTCGTGAACAAGACTCCTAGGTACTTGAACTCCTCCACTTGGGGCAGGGTCTCCTCCCCAACCCGGAGATGGCATTCCACCCTTTTCCGGGCGAGAACCATGGACTCGAACTTGGATTCGCTGATTCTCATTCCGGTCGCTTCACACTCGGCTGCAAACCGATCCAGTGAGAGCTGAAGATCCCGGTCAGATGAAGCCATCAGGACCACATCATCTGCAAAAAGCAAAGACCTAATCCTGCGGTCACCAAACCGGAACCCCTCAACGCCTTGACTGCGCCTAGAAATTCTGTCCATAAAAGTTATGAACAAAATCGGTGACAAAGGACAGCCTTTGCGGAGTCCAACCCTCACTGGAAATGTGTTCGACTTACTGCCGGCAATGCGGACCAAGCTCTGGCACTGATCATACAGGGAGCGGACCGCCACTATAAGACAGTCCGAAATCCGATACTGTCTGAGCACTCCCCACAGGACTTCCCGAGGGACACGGTCGAATGCCTTCTCCAAGTCCACAAATCACATGTAGACTGGTTGGGCAAACTCCCATGCACCCTCAAGAACCCTGCCGAGAGTATAGAGCTGGTCCACAGTTCCACGACCAGGACGAAAACCACACTGTTCCTCCTGAATCCGAGGTTCGACTATCCGGCGTAGCCTCCTCTTCAGTACACCTGAATAAAACCTTACCGGGAAGGCTGAGTCTTGTGATCTATGTGTTTTATTTTGAAAAGCTACCCTCTTGTTTCATATCACGGGTCCTTCCTCTTGTGTCACCAGTCTGACGCCATCCTTGATTCCTGGTTGTTTCCACCTGTTCCCCATCACTCCCACGTCCTATTTAAGCTCACTTCTCCGTTCGTCCTTTGCCAGATCGTCTCGTCTATCGTGCCTTTCTAGCGTCCATGTCCATGTCCTTGATTGGCTCCTTGTCTTGCTCCTGTTTTCCTGGTTTTTGCTGTAATTTGGAGTTTACGTTTTCCTCCTTCGAGCGTCCTTGGTTATCCTTCGTATTCCTAATTGGTGAGTTTTTGTTTTTCCAAATTTCGAATTTATTACCTCATTGATTGAGTGATTTTTTTTTGTTATTTATAGTTAGTGTTTATATATGGTCGTTTTGGTGTTTTTTCCCCCTTTTGGAGCGCTTTTCGTTTATTCTTATTAATATTCTTTTTTTTGTTAGAATTTCCTTAGATTAGTATTACTCCTTATTTTTGTGGAGTGATTTTAAGTTATTTGTTTATCCTCGGAATTATTTTTCCGCGTGTTGATTATTCTTGTGAAAAACTTTTTGCATTGGAGGTAAAAAGTTGTTTCAAAATAAAAGCTTTATTTTTTTTTTAACTTCTTCTCTGCATCTGGGTCCTCTCCTTACTCCGAGTCGTAACACAAGAGAGACAAAACTCAATAGAATGAAAATCCAAGAAAATATTTTAAAGACTTGGTCTTCGCTTGTTTAAATGAATTCATTCATTTTTTTAATTTCCTTCTTATTACTTTCAGAAAGACAATTTTAGAGAAAAAATACAACCTTAAAAATGATTGTAGGATTTTTAAACACATATACCTTTTTACCTTTTAAATTCCTTCCTCTTCTTTCCTGACAATTCAATCAATGTTCAAGTGCATTTTTTTTATTGTAAAGAATAATAAATACATTTTAATTTAATTCTTCATTTTAGCTTCTGTTTTTTTCGTCGAAGAATATTTGTGAAATATTTCTTCAAATTTATTATGATTAAAAGTCAAAATAATGATTTGTCTTTGTTAGAAATATAGCTTGGTCCAATTTGTTATATATTCTAACAAAGTGCAGATTGGATTTTAACCTATTTAAAACATGTCATCAAAATTTTAAAATTAATCTTAATCAGGAAAAATTACTAATGAATTCTTTTTTTAAATTTTTTCCAAAAAGATTCAAATTAGCCCGTTTTTCTCTTCTTTTTTTTGGTTGAATTTTCAATTTTAAAGAGTCGAAATATATTTATAAAAAATATTTATCTGTTTCTATATATATTTATTGTGGGAAATCATTAGGATGATCAGTGTTTCCACAAAGATAAATATCATTAATTATTAATAATAACATAGAGTTAAAGGTAAATTGAGCAAATTGGCTATTTCCGGCAATTTATTTAAGTGTTGTATCAAACTGGTAGCCCTTCGCATTAATCAGTACCCAAGAAGTAGCTCTTGGTTTCAAAAAGGTTGGTGACCCCTGCTTTAGACCCACCCACAAGCTTTTGATTGGTTTCCTGGTGCTGCCTTTTTGCCAACGTGACACTGATTGACAGCAGTCAGTCAGATCCAAGAGCAAGTCGTGATCATTCCCGGGAGATATTTGGGAAAGAAATGGTATAAAAATGTTTGCTACGTTGCTCTTAAACTGGCAGACAAAAATGTTTTTGTTGTATTATGAGTAGATGTGTCCAATAATGGCTTTTTTGCCCCATAAAAAAAAGGCTTTTTAAAAAGAAGGGTTTTTAAGTCTTTTTTAAAAGCTTTCACAGTCTGTGGTGCCCTCAGGTGGACAGGAAGAGCGTTCCACAGACTGGGAGCGGCGGTGTCCGATAATGGCTTTTTTGCCGATATTGTCCAACTCTTAATTACCGATTACGATATCAACCTATACGGTATATACAGTCGTGGAATTAAAACATTATTATGCTTAATTTTTGTTGTGATGCATTAAACAATGTAACAAGGTTTTCCAAAATAAATCAACTCAAGTTATGGAAAAAAGTGCCAACTTGGTACTGCCATATTTATTATTGAAGTCACAAAGTGTCACGACTTGGACTTGGGCGTGGATTGTTTCCCCGAGGTGCAAAGCGAAAGTTGGAGCGGGCAAGGCGTGAAAGTAAAGACATATTTTCTTTTAACACTATACAGGAACAAACAAAAGGCGCTCTCAGCAGATGTACAAACACTTATCTATGAAACTAAACTATTGCAAAGGCAAAACTATGAACATAAAACAAAACACTTGCACAGTGGCATGAATAACAAAAAAAACTTACTTGGAAAGAGACAAGGGGCGTGGATCATTGGCATGGATGTGGAGAGTGTGATCGAGGCTGATGGATGGTGATGTTGCCAGGCTGACTACCTTGCAACTGTGGCTTAAATAATTCTGTGGTGATTAGTGAAAACAGGTGCGTGACATGGGGACAAGGTGCAAATAATGGGTTGCTATGGTGACAAAACCAACAAAAGTGCACAAAGAGTCCAAAAACAAAACCGAACATGACTAAAACAAAACTTGATCCCACAAACATGACACAGAGTGCATTATTTTTTTTTTTTAACATGCCTCAAAACAGCAGCTTGGAATTTGGGACATGCTCTCCCTGAGAGAGCATGAGGAGGTTGGGCGGGGCGGATTTTCAGGGGGTAGCAGGGGGGTGTATACTGTAGCGTCCCGGAGGAGTTAGTGCTGCAAGGGGTTCTGGGTATTTGTTCTGTTGTGTTACAGTGCAGATGTTCTCCCGAAATGTGTTTGCCATTCTTGTTTGGTGTGGGTTCACAGTGCAGCGCATATTTGTAACAGTGTTAAAGTTGTTTATACGGCCACCCTCAGTGTGACCTGTATGGCTGTTGACCAAGTATGTGTTGCATTCATTTAAGTGTGTGAAAAGCCGTAGATATTATGAGACTGTGCGTACGGACCTTTGATCCCGCAGGCAGTACTGCATAAGAAACCAACATCAGTGTGTAAAGGATATCACCACATGGGCTCAGGAACACTTCACAAAACCACTGTCAGTAACTACAGTTGGTCGCTACATCTGTAAGTGCAAGTTAAAACTCATCTATGCGAAGCCAAAGCCATTTATCAACAACACCCATGAACGCCGCTGGCTTGGTTGGGCCCAAGCTCATCTAAAATGGACTGATGCAAAGTGGAAAAGTGTTCTGTGGTCTGACGAGTCCACATCTCAAATTATATTTGGAAACTGTGGACGTGGTGTCCTCCGGAACAAAGAGGAAAATAACCATCCGGATTGTTATAGGTGCAAAGTTCAAAAGCCAGCATCTGTGATGGTATGGGGGTGTATTAGTGCCCAAGGCATGGGTAACTTACACATCTCTGAAGGCACCATTAATGCTGAATGGTCCATACAGGTTTTGGAGCAACATATGTTGTCATCCAAGCAACGTTATCATGGACGCCCCTGCTTATTTCAGCAAAACAATGCCAAGCCACGTGTTACAACAGCGTGGCTTCATAGTAAAAGGGTGCGGGTACTTTCCTGGCCTAACCTGCAGTCAAGACCTATCTCCCATGGAAAATGTGTGGCACATTATGAAGCGTAAAATATGACAACAAGACCCCGGACTGTTGAACAACTTAAGCTGTACATAAAACAAGAATGGGAAAGAATTCCACTTTCAAAGCTTCAACAATTAGTTTCCTCAGTTCCCAAACATTTATTGAGTGTTGTTAAAATAAAAGGTGATGTAACACAGTGGTGAACATGCCATTTCCCAACTACTTTGGCACTTGTTGCAGCCATGGAAATCTAAGGTAATTTGCAAATCATTGTATTTTGTTTATATTTACATCTAACACAATTTCCCAACTCATATGGAAACAGGGTTTGTATTTAGAATGCATAAAAGAAAAAAAACATACGTGTTCCTGTTTAAGAAAAAAAAGTGCAGTTTCTCTTTAAATAATCAAACTGATCACTGATCAGTGGTGTGTATTTAGAATGAGTGAGTCTTAAATATCTTTGGGAGGAGCACTGGTGGGTTCCCTGTTGCTTTTTATTTCAATTTTCTAGAGTTTTGGTCGAGCAGCAGTGCCAAGTTATTGTCTGAGAAACCACAACACTGTCATTGTGATGCAGCGCTCAGCCTTTCCCTCCGAAAGAACGCCGCAATGTGATCTTCAGGCTTGGACTTGAGGGTGTTACCCAGACTCACCCACATTTTTGCCAAATGACCAAGGAAGCGAGGAGAGAAAAAAAGCCATAGCGGAGATGAGAGGCCAAAGCAAAGCGAGGAATACGCGGTTGCCAGTCATCTCAGTGGGACCGGCCCCGACTCTGGAAGCTGGCCCTCATGCGGGCGAGCGTGAGGCCCCCGGAGTACTTCATGCCGTCTACATTCCAGGGTGTGTCAGAGGAATGCTGAACTCTGAGAGGAGCCCCAATCTTTTCTTGCACCCTTCTCCTGCAATCTGTGCACTTGAACACCTCAGTCAGACTGGGATGAAGAGGCCTTTTTTTTCAAAAGCACTTTGGAAAGTAGAAAATGGGAATTTGATAAGGGTGTCAACATTTTAATTTTTTTTTTCGAATGTTGTAAACGGTAAATAAAAACATAATTTAATGAGTTTAAAATTATTTTCAACTTATATTCAATTGAATAGACTGCAAAGACAAGATATTTAACGTTCGATTTTTGGGCAAATATTAGCTCATTTGGTATCTGATGCCTGCGACGTGTTCCCAAAAAGCTGGCACAAGTGGCAAAAAAGACTGGGAAAGTTGAGGAATGCTCATCAAACACTTATTTGGAACATCCCACAGGTGAACAGGCTAATTTGGAAAAGGGGGGCCACAACTTTGTGAACAAATGCTTGGGCAAATTGTCCAGCAGTTTAAGAACAACATTTCTCAATCAGCTATTGCAAGGAAATTAGGGATTTTACCATCTACGGTCTGTGATATCATCAAAAGGTTCAGAGAATCTGGAGAAATCACTGCACGTAAGTGATGATATTACAGACTTTTGATCCCTCGGGCGGTACTGCATCAAAAACCGACATCAGTGTGCAAAGGATATCAGCACATGGGCTCAGGAACACTTCATAAAACTACTGTCAGTAACTACAGTTGGTCGTTACATCTGTAAGTGCAAGTTAAAACTCTGCAATGCAAAGCAAAACCCATAATTAACTTAGAATTTCATGGCTGCAACACGTGCTAAAGTAGTTGGGAAAGGGCATGTTCACCACTGTGTTACATCACATTTTCTTTTAACAGCACTCAATAGACGTTTGGGAACTGAGGAAACTATTTTTTGAAGCTTTGAAAGTGGAACTATTTCCCATTCTTGCTTTATGTATAGCTTAATTTGTTCAACAGTCCGGGGTCTTGTTGTCGTATTTTACGCTTCATAATGCGCAATTTTAATTGGAGACAGGTCTGGACTGCAGGCGGGCCAGGAAAGTACCCGCACTCTTTTACTACGAAGCCACGCTGTTTTAACACGTGGCTTGGCACTGTTTTGCTGAAATAAGCAGGGGCGTCCATGATAACGTTGCTTGGATGACAACATATGTTGCTCCAAAACCTGTATGGACCATTCAGCATTAATGGTGCCTTCACAGATGTGTAAGTTACCCAAGCCTTGGGCACTAATACACCCCCATACCATCACACATGCAGGCTTTTGAACTTTGCGCCTATAACAATCCGGATGGTTATTTTTCCTCTTTGTTCCAGAGGACACCACGCCCACAATATCCAAATATAATTTGAAATGTGGACTCGTCAGACCACAGAACACTTTTCCACTTTGCATCAGTCCATCTTAGATGAGCTCGGGCCCAGCGAAGCCAGCGGCGTTCCTGGGTGTTGTTGATAAATGGCTTTCGCTTTGCATAGTAGAGTTTTAACTTGCACTTACCGATGTAACGACCAACTGTAATTACTGACAGTGGGTTTAGGAAGTGTTCCTGAGCCCATGTGGTGATAACCTTTCCACACTGATGTCGGTTTTTGATGCTCTACCACCTGAGGGATCAAAGGTCCGTAACATCATCGCTTACGTGCAGTGATTTCTCCATATTCTCTGAACCTTTTGATGCTTTTCCGGACCGTAGATGGTAAAATCCCTGAATTCCTTGCAATAGCTCGTTGAGAAATGTTGTTCTAAAACTGTTTGACAATTTGCTCACAAATTGGTGACACTCGCCCCATCCTTGTTTGTGAATTACTTGGCACTTCATGGAAGCTGTTTTTATACCCAATGATGGCACCCACCTACTCCCAATTAGCCTGCACACCTGTGGGATGTTCCGAATAAGTGTTTGATGAGCATTCCTCAACTTTATCAGTATGTGGACCCTTACACAAAAATGTAAAAACTGTCTTGCTGCAAAAGAACAATGCTGGTCCTCTCATTGTAGAAAATGTCTCAAAACCTCATTAGGAGTCCCGACAATACCTGAAAATGACAGAAATTTTATATTTCAAAAAATTAAAAATGATTTTGCTAAAATGTTGTAAATTTGGAGTAAGTACAAACAGTAGCAGTGCCTGTGCTGTAAAAAAAAGAGCCAAGCCATTTAAAGGTCAGAGCCATCTCTAAAATGGTTGCCCGTCTCTCCTGCTTTTGTCCACCTGGGTTTAGCGCACCAGTATATAAGCCGCACCCACAATATTTTTAGAAAAAAATATTTTTCTAAATATTAGCTGCAGCGGATTATAAACCGCGGATATATACGTTATTTACACAGAAATATTCTGTTGATGTTTATTTACATACCTTGATTGTTTCCGAATGGCAGTAAAACCGCTGAGCAAACAAAACAGAAGTCATCCTCAGCGCTCCGATCAGCTAAACATACTCAATACCTCCACGGTGACGTTTTGGTGAATTTACTGAGGAATTTGTGAAACTGAAACAATACAAAAAGAATGCCATCGTAACTTAACTTGTAAACGTGTTAGCATATTAGCTAATGCTAACAACGCTAGCTTCACGATGTGTACAAAATATGCATGAAAACACTCCTACAGACATCACACATGGGACGGTTTAGTAAGTAAGAATTGTTTTAGGTATATTGTAAAACTTACAAATGTTGCTGGGAGTAGAACGCTATGGACGTCTCGAAGACTGAAAGGCACTTCTGAGTGAACGCGTCCAAAAGATGGCCATGGAAGTTGCCCTCCAGGGGGTTCTTCGGACCACCAAACACCGACATGAGAGCCCGATTTCAGGGTTACAATACAGCTTTATGTTGTGAATATTGCCGCAGGTTTGCTTTCCAGCAACTGCATTGTTGGGTCTGTCAGTCTCGCTCTGGCTCTACCCCAGCTCCAACAACCTCTCTCCTCCCGGCTGCTGCTTATACAGAGCGACAGGTGATTAGATACCGAGGCCCACCTGGGCCATCCACACACCTGTTGCTGACTTCCAGGCCGATCCTGGCACGCCCCGTTAAAAATGAAATAGTAAATGGTTGTACTTGTATAGCGCTTTTCTACCCCTTTTTAAGGAACCCAAAGCGCTTTGACAGTATTTCCACATTCACCCATTCACACACACATTCACACACACCGATGGCGGCAGCTGCCATGCAAGGCGCTAACCAGAGCCCATCAGGAGCAGGGGTCAAGTGTCTTGCTCAAGGACACAACGGACGTGACTCGGACGGTAGAAGGTGGGGATTGAACCAGTAACCCTCAGATTGCTGGCACGGCAGGTTTGCTTTCCAACAACTGCATTGTTGGGTCTGTCAGTCTCGCTCTAGCTCTACCCCAGCTCCAACAACCTCTCTCCTCCCGGCTGCTGCTTATACAGAGCGACAGGTGATTAGATACCGGGGCCCACCTGGGCCATCTACACACCTGTTGCTGACTTCCAGGCCGATCCTGGCACACCCCGTTAAAAATGAAATGCTAAATGGTTGTACTTGTATAGCGCCTTTCTACCCCTTTTTAAGGAGCCTAATGCGCTTTGACAGTATTTCCACATTCACCCATTCACACACACATTCACACACACTGATGGCGGGAGCTGCCATGCAAGGCGCTAACCAGAGCCCATCAGGAGCAGGGGTGAAGTGTCTTGCTCAAAGACACAACGGACGTGACTAGGACGGTAGAAGGCGGGGATTGAACCAGTAACCCTCAGATTGCTGGCACGGCAGGTTTGCTTTCCAACAACTGCATTGTTGGGTCTGTCAGTCTCGCTCTAGCTCTACCCCAGCTCCAACAACCTCTCTCCTCCCGGCTGCTGCTTATACAGAGCGACAGGTGATTAGAATACCGAGACCCACCTGGGCCATCTACACACCTGTTGCTGACTTCCAGGCCGATCCTGGCACACCCCGTTAAAAATAAAATGGTAAATGGTTGTACTCGTATAGCGCTTTTCTACCCCTTTTTAAGGAGCCCAATGCGCTTTGACAGTATTTCCACATTCACCCATTCACACACACATTCACACACACTGATGGCGGGAGCTGCCATGCAAGGTGCTAACCAGGACCTATCAAGAGCAAGGGTGAAGTGTCTTGCTCAAGGACACAACGGACGTGACTCGGACGGTAGAAGGTGGGGATTGGACCAGTAACCCTCAGATTGCTGGCACGGCCACTCTCCCAACTTCGCCCCCGTTCCGCTGCAGGCCCGCAGGCCACACCCCCCTCCACAGGCATCCAAGCACAATCAATAAGACACCTTTTCAGTGTATTTCTTGTTTTATTATGACCTTTCCCGAAGAAAAATCCACTAATTAGCTGCAGGGCTCAAAGTGTAGGGAAAAAGTAGCGGCATGGGGAATTTACGGCCTATTCTATAACGTTTGATAAATGTGTACGAGTAAGACAAAAACATCTCCTTGAATCCTTGAATAAACTGTTCTTCATCTCTAATAGATATTTCAGCAGCTTATAAATAAATCATACAAAACATGTATCGTCGCACGGAAATGTCCTTCTTGCAAGTTGTGGACATTTTGCATTCTTTGACGGCACGTGAGAAAGAAGACGTGTGTGTCCTGTGGGCGCAGTTTTACTTCTGGAGATGGATGCTGATTGTTTGCATAGAGGGCGCTGTCATTGTAGTCGACTTAGGCCTCCTACTTCCTTTTCATCTCCTTACATTCTTTGACTGCTTGTGTTTGCTCTGTCCCCCTTGAAACAAAAGGAAACTCAGCGCGCTCTCTCTCTCGCTCTCGCTCTGCAGAGCTTCTGAAAAGGGTGGCGACTTCCTTTTGGATAAACATGTCATTAATGTGAGAGAACACATTCTTTCCCATCGCAAGATAACCGAGGGGGGGAAATGTCCGGCGCTGGCGGGTCAAAAAGAGTCCTCCAGCGACAGTCTCTTCACGAGGGTTGTGAAAGTTGAGGCGTCAATGTTTTTTCTCATTCTAAAACGTAAATAAATGAGAGCAAGAGTCAGCTAACAACGGGAGGTTACTCTAGTTTGCCGAAAAATTGCTCTGGAAAGATGCAAAAAGCTCCGTCTGTCATGATCCACTACTTGGATTATGACATATTCTGTTTTTGTTCCGTCTTTGTATTGTCTTCTGTTATTTTGTCTTCCTTAGTTCCTGGTGGCACTTAAATGATAAATGATAAATGGGTTGTACTTGTATAGCGCTTTTCTACCTTCAAGGTACTCAAAGCGCTTTGACACTACTTCCACATTTACCCATTCACACACACATTCACACACTGATGGAGGGAGCTGCCATGCAAGGCGCCAACCAGCACCCATCAGGAGCAAGGGTGAAGTGTCTTGCGCAGGACACAACGGACGTGACGAGGTTGGCTCTAGGTGGGATTTGAACCAGTGACCCTCGGGTTGCGCACGGCCACTCTCCCACTGCGCCACGCCGTCCCTATGATGATCCAGAAACTTTTATTTTTGATCCTGACTACAAGAGGGAGGATTAGATTGAATCCCTTTATCTCCATTGTTAGCTGACTCTAGCTATAGTTTGTTTTACAATTTAGAATGCAAAAAACGAAATATTTATGTTTTAGAAGCCGTGTGCTAAACAGATTCAGCTTTAGTCCAACACTAAGCATCACGTGGCAGTATTGCTAATTTCTAAACAAGATATACAAACATCCATCCATTTTCTACCGCTTGTCACGTTCAGGGTCGCGGGGTTGCTGGAGCCAATCTCAGCTACAATCGGGCGGAAGACGGGGTGCACCCTGGACTAGTCGCCACTTCATCGTAGGATAAACAAACATGATAAAACAATCACTTACTGTACGATGACTGCTCTCATTGGGATAAAGACTGATGGGATGTTTATATCTTCCCCTTTACATCAGCAATTCATCATAATCCTCACAAATAGTTAAAAGAAGAAAAAAAAGTGTTTCTAGCCATCTCCAGTACTAAGTTGGATGTCAAAGTTGACCAACTTGTCAGATTATGTCCAAAACCTTCTACTATCCAGGTGAGAGGCCTGATTTATAATCTAAAATTAACTTTCACCAACTCAGAGGCGATGCAGCAGTTCATTATGTCAATATAGCAGCAAAAGGTAGTTAGCGCTCTGTGATCACGACGCCGCTAAAAGTAGTTCCTTTGCGTTGTCCTTGTCAATTGTGTGTGTGTGTGTGTGTGTGTGTGTGTGTGTGTGTGTGTGTGTGTGTGTGTGTGTGTGTGTGTGTGTGTGTGTGTGTGTGTGTGTGTGTGTGTGTGTGTGTGTGTGTGTGTGTGTGGTGATAACATTTGTTTAACTTTGCACTCGCCTAAAAATGTTGTAGCACAAGATTATTTTAATAATACAGGAAAAAAACGACAATATTAAATAAGGATTGAGTGTATTAATGGAAGATAAAAAGCTAAAAATAAAGATAAAAGTACAAAACAAATTAGGAGATACTAAAAATGTGAGTTCAAATGCTATATACATATATATATATATGTATATATATATGATATATGTATATGTATATATATATATATGTATGTATATATATATATATATATATATATATATATATATATGTATATATATATATATATATATATATATATATATATATATATATATATATATATATATATATATATATAAATATATATATTTATATATAAATATCCATCCATCTTCTTCCGCTTATCCGAGGTCGGGTCGCAGGGGCAGCAGCCTAAGCAGTGTAGCCCAGACTTCCCTATCCCCAGCCACTTCGTCCAGCTCCTCCCGGGGGATCCCCAGGCATTCCCAAGCCCTCCTGGGTCTTCTCTGTGGTCGGTTGGACGTGCCCGAAACACCTCCCGAGGGAGGCGTTCGGGTGGCATCCTGACCAGATGCCCGAACCACCTCATTTGGCTCCTCTCCATGTGGAGGAGCAGCGGCTTTACTCTGAGCTCTTCCCGGATGACAGAGCTTCTCACCCTATCTCTAAGGGAGAGCCCCGCCACCCGGCGGAGGAAACTCATTTTGGCCGTTTGTACCCGTGATCTTGTCCTTTCAGTCATGACCATAGGTGAGGATGGGAACATATATCAAACGGTAAATTGAGAGCTTTGCCTTCCGGCTCAGCTCCTTCTTCACCACAACGGATGGATACAGCGTCCGCATTACTGAAGACGCCGCAACGATCCGCCTGTCGATCTCACGATCCACTCTTCCATCACTCGTGAGCAAGACTCCTAGGTACCTGAACTCCTCCATTTCGGGCAAGATCTCCTCCCTAACCCGGAGATGGCACTCCAACCTTTTCCGGGTTAGAACCATGGACTCGGACTTGGAGGTGCTAATTCTCATCCGAGTCACTTCACACTCTGCTGCGAACCGATCCAGTGAGAGCGGAAGATCCTGGCCAGTTGAAACTATCAGGACCACATCATCTGCAAAAAGCAGACGTAATCCTGCAGCCACCAAACCGGATCCCCTCAACGCCTTGACTGCGCCTAGAAATTCTGTCCATAAAAGTTATGAACAGAATCTGTGACAAAGGGTCCTTATACCCAGACCATAATACCATAAGTCAAAGTGCCCGGTACGTCTGACTATGATAGCCGTATTGCGCCGACAATCAATCAAGCGGTACAACTTCATAACTTACCAAAGTCTTACTAAAACATTTTGACATATTTTTGAGCGCTCTGTGTTTCTATATTCTCAATAGAACATTCTTTATCTTCTTTCGTGTAACGTCAGATATCCAACTCGGTGTCACGAAGCCATACCCGCATCTCGGTCCAGGGTGGAAAAAGATGGCTTCTGACTGCGGTCCACATAAGGGGCAGATGTTGACTACATGGTTGGCGGTCTGCTCCGGGTCACCGCACTCGCATGGCGGACTGTCCGCAATATCCAACTCGGTGTCACGTAGCCATACCCGCATCTCTGGTCCTAGGTGGAAGAGGCTGGCTTCCGAGGGCGGTCCATATAAGGGGAAGATGTTTAATACATGGTTGGCGGTCTGCTCCGGGTCACCGCACTCGCATGGCGGACCGTCCGCAATATCCAACTCGGTGTCACGTAGCCATACCCGCATCTCTGGTCCTAGGTGGAAGAGGCTGGCTTCCGAGGGCGGTCCATATAAGGGGAAGATGTTTAATACATGGTTGGCGGTCTGCTCCGGGTCACCGCACTCGCATGGCGGACCGTCCGCAATATCCAACTCGGTGTCGCGTAGCCATACCCGCATCTCTGGTCCTAGGTGGAAGAGGCTGGCTTCCGAGGGCGGTCCATATCAATCAATCAATCAATCAATGTTTACTTATATAGCCCTAAATCACTAGTGTCTCAAAGGGCTGCACAAACCACAACACAAACCACCACGACATCCTCGGTAGGCCCACATAAGGGCAAGGAAAACTCACATCCAGTGGGACGTCGGTGACGATGATGACTATGAGAACCTTGGAGAGGAGGAAAACAATGGATGTCGAGCGGGTCTAACATGATACTGTGAAAGTTCAATCCATAATGGATCCAACACAGTCGCAAGAGTCCAGTCCAAAGCGGATCCAACACAGCAGCGAGAGTCCCGTTCACAGCGGAGCCAGCAGGAAACCATCCCAAGCGGAGGCGGATCAGCAGCGCAGAGATGTCCCCAGCCGATACACAGGCAAGCAGTACATGGCCGCCGGATCGGACCGGATCCCCTCCACAAGGGAGAGTGGGACATAGGAGAAAAAGAAAAGAAACGGCAGATCAACTGGTCTAATAAAGGAGTCTATTTAAAGGCTAGAGTATACAAATGAGTTTTAAGGTGAGACTTAAATGCTTCTACTGAGGTGGCATCTCAAACTTTTACCGGGAGGGCATTCCAGAATACTGGAGCCCGAAATAAAAATGCTCTATAGCCCGCAGACTTTTTTGGGGCTTTGAGAATCACTAATAAGCCAGAGTCTTTTGAACGCAGATTTCTTGCCGGGACATATGGTACAATACAATCGGCAAGATAGGATGGAGCTAGACCGTGTAGTATTTTATACGAAAGTAGTAAAACCTTAAAGTCACATCTTAAGTGCACAGGAAGCCAGTTAAGGGGCAGATGTTTAATACATGGTCGGCGGTCTGCTCCGGGTCACCGCACTCGCATGGCAGACTGTCCGCAATATCCAACTCGGTGTCGCGTAGCCATACCCGCATCTCTGGTCCTAGGTGGAAGAGGCTGGCTTCCGAGGGCGGTCCATATAAGGGGCAGATGTTTAATACATGGTCGGCGGTCTGCTCCGGGTCACCGCACTCGCATGGCGGACTGTCCGCAATATCCAACTCGGTGTCGCGTCGCCATACCCGCATCTTTGGTCCTAGGTGGGAGAGGCTGGCTTCCGAGGGCGGTCCATATAAGGGGCAGATGTTTAATACATGGTCGGCGGTCTGCTCCGGGTCACCGCACTCGCATGGCGGACTGTCCGTAATATCCAACTCGGTGTCGCGTCGCCATACCCGCATCTCTGGTCCTAGGTGGAAGAGGCGGTCCGTATAAGGGAGAGATGTTTATTATATGGTCGGCGGTCTGCTCCGGGTCACCGCACTCGCATGGCGGACTGTCCGCAATATCCAACTCGGTGTCGCGTAGCCATACCCGCATCTCTGGTCCTAGGTGGAAGAGGCTGGCTTCCGAGGGCGGTCCAAATAAGGGGCAGATGTTTAATATATGGTCGGCGGTCTGCTCCGGGTCACCGCACTCGCATGGTGGACTGTCCGCAATATCCAACTCGGTGTCGCGTAGCCATACCCGAATCTCTGGTCCTAGGTGGAAGAGGCTGGCTTCCGAGGGCGGTCCATATAAGGGGAAGATGTTTAATACATGGTTGGCGGTCTGCTCCGGGTCACAGCACTTGCATGGCGGACTGTCCGCAATATCCAAATCGGTGTCGCGTAGCCATACCCGCATCTCTGGTCCTAGGTGGAATAGGCTGGCTTCCGAGGGCGGTCCAAATAAGGGGCAGATGTTTAATATATGGTTGGCAGTCTGCTCCGGGTCACCGCACTTGCATGGCGGACTGTCCGCAATATCCAACTCGGTGTCGCGTAGCCATACCCGCATCTCTGGTCCTAGGTGGAAGAGGCTGGCTTCCGAGGGCGGTCCATATAAGGGGCAGATGTTTAATATATGGTAGGTGGTCTGCTCCGGGTCACCGCACTCGCATGGCGGACTGTCCGCAATATCCAACTCGTTGTCGCGTAGCCATACCCGCATCTCTGGTCCTAGGTGGAAGAGGCTGGCTTCCAAGGGCGGTCCATATAAGGGGAAGATGTTTAATACATGGTTGGCGGTCTGCTCCGGGTCACCGCACTCGCATGGCGGACCGTCCGCAATATCCAACTCGGTGTCGCATAGCCATACCCGCATCTCTGGTCCTAGGTGGAAGAGGCTGGCTTCCGAGGGCGGTCCAAATAAGGGGCAGATGTTTAATATATCGTCGGCGGTCTGCTCCGGGTCACCGCACTCGCATGGCGGACTGTCCGCAATATCCAACTCGGTGTTGCGTAGCCATACCCCCTTCTCTGGTCCTAGGTGGGAGAGGCTGGCTTCCGAGGGCGGTCCATATAAGGGAGAGATATTTATTATATGGTCGGCGGTCTGCTCCGGGTCACCGCACTTGCATGGCGGACTGTCCGCAATACCCAACTCGGTGTCGCGTAGCCATACCCGCATCTCTGGTCCTAGGTGGAAGAGGCTGGCTTCCGAGGGCGGTCCATATAAGGGGCAGATGTTTAATATATGGTCGGCGGTCTGCTCCGGGTCACCGCACTTGCATGGCGGACTGTCCGCAATATCCAACTCGGTGTCGCGTAGCCATACCCGCATCTCTGGTCCTAGGTGGAATAGGCTGGCTTCCGAGGGCAGTCCAAATAAGGGGCAGATGTTTAATATATGGTTGGCAGTCTGCTCCGGGTCACCGCACTTGCATGGCGGACTGTCCGCAATATCCAACTCGGTGTCGCGTAGCCATACCCGCATCTCTGGTCCTAGGTGGAAGAGGCTGGCTTCCGAGGGCGGTCCATATAAGGGGCAGATGTTTAATATATGGTAGGCGGTCTGCTCCGGGTCACCGCACTCGCATGGTGGACTGTCCGCAATATCCAACTCGTTGTCGCGTAGCCATACCCGCATCTCTGGTCCTAGGTGGAAGAGGCTGGCTTCCAAGGGCGGTCCATATAAGGGGCAGATGTTTAATACATGGTTGGCGGTCTGCTACGGGTCACCGCACTCGCATGGCGGACCGTCCGCAATATCCAACTCGGTGTCGCATAGCCATACCCGCATCTCTGGTCCTAGGTGGAAGAGGCTTGCTTCTGAGGGCGGTCCAAATAAGGGGCAGATGTTTAATATATCGTCGGCGGTCTGCTCCGGGTCACCGCACTCGCATGGCGGACTGTCCGCAATATCCAACTCGGTGTTGCGTAGCCATACCCCCTTCTCTGGTCCTAGGTGGAAGAGGCTGGCTTCCGAGGGCGGTCCATATAAGGGAGAGATGTTTATTATATGGTCGGCGGTCTGCTCCGGGTCACCGCACTTGCATGGCGGACTCTCCGCAATATCCAACTCGGTGTCGCGTAGCCATACCCGCATCTCTGGTCCTAGGTGGAAGAGGCTGGCTTCCGAGGGCGGTCCATATAAGGGGCAGATGTTTAATATATGGTCGGCGGTCTGCTCCGGGTCACCGCACTTGCATGGCGGACTGTCCGCAATATCCAACTCGGTGTCGCGTAGCCATACCCGCATCTCTGGTCCTAGGTGGAAGAGGCTGGCTTCCGAGGGCGGTCCATATAAGGGGCGGATGTTTAATATATGGTCGGCGGTCTGCTCCGGGTCACCGCACTTGCATGGCGGACTGTCCGCAATATCCAACTCGGTGTCGCGTAGCCATACCCGCATCTCTGGTCCTAGGTGGAAGAGGCTGGCTTCCGAGGGCGGTCCATATAATGGGCAGATGTTTAATACATGGTCGGCGGTCTGCTCTGGGTCACCGCACTCGCATGGCGGACTGTCCGCAATATCCAACTCGGTGTCGCGTCGCCATACCCGCATCTTTGGTCCTAGGTGGGAGAGGCTGGCTTCTGAGGGCGGTCCATATAAGGGGCAGATGTTGATTACATGGTCGGCGGTCTGCTCAGGGTCACCGCACTCGCATGCCTGACTGTCCGCCGAGCCCCACGTCTTCATTGATGACCCAAAGTGACCGACCCTGGTTCAGCGTGGTCCTTTGCCGGTGAGGTGGGTCATCTCCTCCGATGACGCCGTCTCCTGGGTCCCAAATGTAGTGGTGGACTAGGAAGAGCCCGTCCGACTCCCACTCCTGCTTCCAAGCTGCTGCCAACCATGCACCTCTGGAGATGTCCTCAGAGGTGGAGTTGAGCATCTCTTGTGCTGCCTTGTAGGGGTGGCGGGACTTGAGTCTGCTTGGAGGTGCTGGTGTTACGGTGGTGTTGTGCAAGATGTGCCAGCCATATTTTTGTGCCTTCCTAGTAAGGGCAAGGGTGGCAGCATCCTGTAGGAGGCCGGCCAGTGCTATTCCCGGGAGGACCGGCAGGAGGGACACACGGTAAGAGTTCAAACATCCAGTTATTATCCGGAGGGAGGTATTAATAGCCACGTCGACCTTCCTCGCATGAGGGCTTCTGCTCCAGACTGGGCTGCAGAGAAGACCAGGGCTTGGGTGGATATTCGCAGCGTCTTAACGGAGGCTCCACAGCTTGTTCTGTGACAATCAGTCACTTCACTTCCGGTGGTGGTTGCTTGTTTTGCTGTTTTTTTCCTGTCGGCGCTCTTATTTTTGTTCCCCTTCCTGCTTGTCTCCCTGAGCGTTCGTTTCCCTCACCTGTCGCCGATTGGCAGGCTGGCACACCTGGCTGCAGTCGCCAATCAGATGGCTATTTATGCCTGCCTCCCCTGTTCCTCAGTGCTCGAAGATTGGTTATGTTGAGAACCTTTGCATGCATGACTGCTTCCTCCTATTTTGAGACTCTTACCTGCACGTCGTTCTTCTTTGTTCTTGCATCTTGGGGTCACAACCGCGGGTTCCTGACAGTTTCTGGCGTCACCTTGCAGTCTACACGTATCTTTTATATGTGACTGCCATTTCCTGTTTATACTTATCATTACACCATGTACCAAATAAAATAGCTTTGAGGTCGGTAAGCACAACCAGAATGTTTCCGTTCATTAGGTGCACCGGGTTATAAGGCGCACTGTTGAGTTTTGAGAAAATAAAAGGATACGGTACTTGTTAAATCAAATCTCCGCCTGGTTGTAAATAAATACTTAAGCCTACCACGCTACTGTATTTTAATGTTGCTCATTATGGTGGTACTTGGAGAGCCCGGTGAGAACCATTGTAGTCGGCACTTTGGTTGATCTCCATGTTTGTCGTTTGATCATTTCTCAGAACCGTTTAGACTGATTGATTCAGAGGAGACCAAGGGTATCAAACGCCTGGTTTACTTTTCTCGGCTTCCCAATCGTTCAATAATTTTAATCCGTTGGTGCCCTCCAACATGTTTACAATGATCTGCCTGTCCAGTTTTTGTTCTTCCATCTTGATGCTGGTTGTTGTACGTCCTCCTCTCCTAGAAAATGGCTTCATGGGTTATTCCTTCGCCCTGCTCAACCGCAACACGCTGCCGGATTACAGCCCGGGAGAAGACTTCTTCACCATGTTCGGGGTGTTCTTCCCCGCCGCCACAGGTGGTACATTCCTGCGTATGACGGCGGCGACTGTGGCGCGGTGGATGACGGTGCGTTTATGTGCAGGGGTGATGTCAGGCTTCAATATGAGCTCCGATCTGCGGCGGCCTGAACACAACATCCCTGTTGGAACGCTGGCAGCGGTCTTCACCTCGTATGCCCCCCCCCCCCCCCCCCACACACACACTGAACATGCAAAATACTAACTTGTTTAGAGAAAATGGTGTCCAAACTACAACTTCTTCTTTCTATCCCCTCCGGATTCTAACACTAAACATATGCAAACATTTAATAAAGTCAAATACTAATAAGGAAACTGGAGAAATTCACTTTTGTAAAGTAAATCTGTTGGCATTTTGTGCTGGCTGGATTATTTATCTTTTTGCACTATGACTAGGGAAGGTTGTTTGCATTGGGTCATATATGTTGCGTTTGGTTTCATTTAGAGCGAGATAAGTGGTCATAGACCTAAATTACCTGTTGTTCACTGATTGATGATAAATCAGTGTCTAATCTAGGAGTTTGCGACCTGTGGCTCTGGAGCCGCATACGGCTCTTTCATGCCTCCGGTGTGGCTCCCTTCGGCTTTCAAACAAAATGTCAACAAATAATATCTATAAATTGTATTATATTGTGTTATATATGACCATATATGTTGGCATTTTGTGTTGGTTGGATTTTTTTTTTTTGCACTATGACTAGGGAAGGTTGTTTGCATTGGGTCATTTAAGTTGTGTTTGGTTTCATTCAAAGTGTGATAAGTGGTCATAGACCTGAATTACCTGTTGTCCACTGAATGGTGATAAATCAGTGTCTAATCCAAGGGTTTGCAAACAGCGGTTCTGGGGCCACATACGGCTCTTTCATGCCTCCGGTGTGGCTCCCTTTAGTTTTGAAACAAAATGTCAACAAATAATATCTAGAAATTGTGTTATATTGTGTTACGTGTGACCATTTCTGTTGGAATTTTGTGTTGGTTGGATTATTTTTTATTTTTTGCACTATGACTAGGGATGGTTGTTTGCATTGGGTCATATATGTTGCGTTTGGTTTCATTTAGAGCGAGATAAGTGGTCATAGACCTGAATTACCTGTTGTCCACTGAATGGTGATAATTCAGTGTTTAATCTAGGGGTTTGCAACCCGTGGCTCTGGAGCCGCATACGACTCTTTCATGCCTCCGTTGTGGCTCCCTTTGGCTTTGAAACCAAATGTCAACAAATAATATCTATAAATTGAATTATATTGTGTTATGTGTGACCATATCTGTTGGAATTTGGTGTTGGTTGGATTATTTTTATTTTTTGCACTATGACTAGGGACGGTTGTTTGCATTGGGTCATTTAGGTTGTGTTTGGTTTCATTCAAAGTGTGGGCTACTTAGTTCATATAGTTTTATTTTATTTAGTTAATTTATTTTGATTTAACAGTTGTTATTTTGTAGAGTTCTGAGATCTCAAACATATTTGAATGTATTGTCACAGCCACTGTACATCATCTCTTTCCGCAAAGCCATTGTATTGTTTTTAGCGGTCAATCCCTGGTAAACTAGCAATTGACGGATCACACAAGAAACCTTTTTTTATTAATTTGCTTCCATTGATGACGAGGTTGTTGTTTTCCTTTTTTAGTCAAATTAAAAATATCTCTGAATATTTTAATAGATTATTTTGGAATGTATCATCTACATTAACAACTTTAAATAAATTAAAACATTTTAAAATTAAAATAAAAAATTAAAACAAACATATTTTTGTATTTTATATATGTATATATATGCACTTTTTAAAGGTATAAATATGCATGTTTGCAGTTCTCCACACACGAGTTTATAGAAGGCCACTTCAGAAATACTCCAATGTTTCTCCATAAAAAAACAAACAAAAAAAAAACAAAGTAGATGTAGACTAAGTGGTGTACTGTCGGTGACCCGCAGGTGGTTCCTGTATCTGGTCTTCGTCTTCCTCCTCGGGGCCATCTGCACCAGAGAAGCTCTGCGCTATGACTTTTTGATCGCTGAAAAGGTAACAACATTTTTTTTTAATGTGATAGATTCTGTGTCGTCTTGAAGGGGAACTGCACCGTTTTTGGAATGTTGTCCAGCGTTCACAAGCCATATGTAAGACATGAACAAGTATTTTTTTTTTTTTTTATGCATTCTAACTCGTAAAATATGGCAAGTAAGAGGTGGCTAACAGAACAAATAATGGGAGTACACTATTGTGGCCATTAAGGCCTCTAAAAACATCCAAAAAGTGCCAGCAATACTCCATTTACATGTGACCTGAATATTTACGAGTATTAGTGATATTTTTATTATAAGTGCTGACACAGACAAACTATTTTTAGCAGAGCTCGCTAGCTTATGCTGCTATATTGACATATTGAGCTGCTGCATCACCTCTGAGTTGGTGAAAGTTAATTCTCGATTATAAATCATGCTTCTTTCCTGGATAGTACAAGATTGTGGACAAAAACCCACAAGTTGGTCAACTTTGACATCCGACTTAGACCTGGAGATGGCGAGAAAGACACAAAAAACTCTTTTTTTACACCCTTTTTGAGGGTTATGATGAATTGTTGCTGTAAAGGGGAAGATATAAACACCCCCTCAGTCTTTATCCCAGTAAAAGCAGACATTTTACAGAAAGTGATTGTTTTATTATGTTTGTAAATCTTATTTAGCACTTAGCTATACTGCTACATGATGCTTATGTTTGACTAAAGCTACATCTGTTTAGCACACAGATTTTAAAACATGTAGATCATCCTCCTTACATTCAGGCTCAAAAATAGAAGTTTCTGGATCATCATTTGTCCCAAAGTAGTCTTTGTTGTCTCTCATCAAGTCTGCCATGATTAGTAGTCTTGTTGTCGTTGTTGAAGGGAAAGTGAACGTTGTGATGTGTCTGTGAAATGAATTCACCGCCATATGCTTAACACGATAAAAAATATGTAAATATTAGATGTTATTATGAATGTTACTAGATACTACATACATACGTACAGTGTGTATATAAAACCTTGATGAATGCACATTATAGGAAAAATTGAGTTAGCTGACTTTTGCGAGCATTTATTTACGACTTAGAATGCATCAACAAGGAAAATCATATGTTTTTTAGTCTTCGGTATTATTATAATTGTGGTTAATGGACAACTTTTTAAAAAAAAAGTGCAGTTTCTTTTTGACAAATCATATAGGAAAATGCAATTCTGCAATAAAAAGTAATTATAAGGTCTTTAATAAAATATTTATTCAACAATCCAATAAGCAGAGATTGTATTATATAACATTTATCCCAAGGAAATATTATTCCTCACAAAGTTATCCCTTTCAGTCATATTTCCGTCAGTGAAAAGCTTCACATTAAACATTAGTTTGGGTTATTTTTCAATGTGCTGCGATTTGCTCACATAATATATGACCGAAAGGTTATTAATATCATATTTCATAATCCTAAGGGAAGTGTAATGTTGTTTCTACATCCCCAGAATGCCATCTCATTTGAGTATCATGTGTAATAATTGCCGACGGGGACAAAAACAATGATTATTATGAAATAAATGTCCATGTTTTAATGACAAAAGTGATGACATGATATAAATATGAAATATTACAATCCATAAACAATAAACATGATACAATATAAAAGTACTGTAATAATATACATGATATAAATGTCAAGTACTACAGCGCTGTAATAATATACATGATAAAAATATAACGTATTACGATCCATAAACAATATATATGATATAAATATGGAATATTACAATCCATATACATTATATATATATGAATTCAATCAATCAATCAATGTTTATTTATATAGCCCCAAATCACAAATGTCTCAAAGGACTGCACAAATCATTACGACTACAATATCCTCGGAAGAACCCACAAAAGGGCAAGGAAAACTCACACCCAGTGGGCAGGGAGAATTCACATCCAGTGGGACGCCAGTGACAATGCTGACTATGAGAAGCCTTGGAGAGGACCTCAGATGTGGGCAACCCCCCCCGAAAGCAATGGATGTCGAGCGGGTCTAACATGATACTGTGAAAGTTCAATCCATAGTGGCTCCAACACAGCCGCGAGAGTTCAGTTCAAGCGGATCCAAGACAGCAGCGAGAGTCCCGTCCACAGGAGACCATCTCAAGCGGAGGTGGATCAGCAGCGTAGAGATGTCCCCAGGCGAGCGGTCCATCCTGGGTCCCGACGAGCGGTCCATCCTGGGTCTCGACTCTGGACAGCCAGTACTTCATCCATGGTCATCGGACCGGACCCCCTCCACAAGGGAGGGGGGGACATAGGAGAAAGAAAAGAGGCGGCAGATCAACTGGTCTAAAAAGGAGGTCTATTTAAAGGCTAGAGTATACAGATGAGTTTTAAAGTGAGACTTAAATGCTTCTACTGAGGTAGCATCTTGAACTGTTACCGGGAGGGCATTCCAGAGTACTGGAGCCCGAACGGAAAACGCTCTATAGCCCGCAGACTTTTTTTTACAGTACTGTAATAAAATACATGATATAAATGTAAATTATTACAGTACTGTAATAATATACATGATTGAAATATAAATATGACAGTACTGTAATAATATCCATGATGGAAATATAAAGTAGTATATTTTAATTACAGCAAGGTGGTCTTGCCGCTGGGCCTTAGGCCTGTCGCACCTCCACCGGTGCCTGTGGTGGGCTGTGCATGGCAGGGATGTCCTTTTCCCCGAGGCATGCCTAAACCTGACCGCATACCAGAAAAGGTTTTGCTGCAGGGTCTTCAGCTGGGGACCACCTCTAATCGATGTTTCGCCCTTAGCCCAGAACATCTCCCGGCGGCGGGGCAGTGTGCAGCGACGTCTCCCTGACATCCCCTGCAGCAGAACCTACTTAGATGTTGCTCCCCAAGCCTTGTCGCGTCGTTTCAGCCAATCTCTGCTGCTTCTGAAAGCTCCATGGTGGATCTGCTCAGGGTGGCTCCACATAGTCCCAAGTCCTTGAGCAGGGGTGGTGTTGTTCTGCCCACAAAGCCTTTGGCTCCCACCTCCACCGGATACAGCCTCACACTCGACCCACTTTCTCTACACTCCGCCACCAAGTCTGCGTGCTTTGCCTTTTTTCACTCGTAAGCAGCTTCCAGTTCCTCCCCCCATGGCACTGTCAGCTCAATCAGTACTACTGACTTCACAGCTTCAGACCACAGCACCACATCTGGTCTTAAGGTGGTGCTGCATATCTCCTGAGGGAACTGGAGCTGCCTACCCAGGTCCACTTCCATCTCCCACGCCGCTCCTGGTGTTTATAATTTGGCGGGTGGTATCTTGCTGGAATGTGTCACAGGTTCCCCCTGCCTTTGGAAGTGGATCCTGCATTGGACTCTGGTTGTTTGCCTCCTGGCAACTTTTCTCCAGCACCTCTGCCAGCTTGCTGAGCACTTGGTCGTGCCGCCATCTGTGTCAGCGCCATTTTGCAGCCTGACAGAACATGCTGGAGTGAGGCATTGATGGTCCCGCAGAGGTCGCAGGATTGCTCTGTGCCAAGTCATTGGTGGAGGTTTTTAGGGCTCGGGAGGGTGTCGTATGTTGCCCTGATGAGGAAACTGAGCCGAGCCTGTGGTAGTTTCCAGAAATCTGCCCAGCTGATTGCTCGGCTCGAGACACCCTCCCAGGTTGTCCACCTCCCCTGCTGCCCTTGTGCCACAGACCTTACTCTGAGCTCCTCCTGCTCAATTCTGGTGACCTCAGCAACAACAAGGTCCTTCCTCTCCTTCCTGCCTGCCTTGGACTATAGGATTGGTGGATCGCTCCATCCAAGGCCTGCCCAGCCTGTCTGGACCATGCCCACGACTTCTTGGTGTTGCAGTCTCCCCATTGCCATCTGGACCTCCTCCTTGGCCCTCCACTTGCTTCCAATCTCGACTCTGACATTTGCATCCGCCACTGCCCCGTCGGAAGAGTCCCTTAGTTCCATCACCAGCCTTGCCTTCTCCTGCCTGTAGCCCAGGGTGATAGATTTCAGGGGTAGCTGGAGTGAGTTCCACCCATACAGGCCAGCCGCTGAGAAGCACCGTGGCAGGCCAAGCCATTTACGGATGAAAGAGTTGGCTTTGGCTTCCATCCGGCTTACGGCTGATGACGGGACTTCGCACAGCTTCAGAGGCCACATCATCCTTGGGTACAGGGTGAAGTGGTAACACCACACCTTGTATTTCCCGGGTAGCTGGCTTGCATCGATCTTAGACAGGCACTCTGAAAGCTGCTGGAGGATGATTTTCCCATGTCCTTGTCTGAGAAACCAGGTATATATAGTCTTCCCAGGCTTCGGATTGGCTGATCCACGATGCGTGGGAAGTCTTCTCAGCTGATGGTGAAGGTGACTCTGTCGTTTCTCTCCCCCTTTCGCATTGAGAGGCTCCTAGACTTCTGAAGCTTGAACTTCATCCTGGCCCAGGTGATCAGCTCATCCAGCCTCTTAAGTAGCCTGGATGTACATGGGGCGGTTCGTAGCAGGCAGGTGATGTCGTCCATATAGCTCCTGAGGGGCGGTAGCCTCTGGCCAGCAGGCAGCCGGACACCACCCACCATCTGCCTGCCTTGGACCATAGGATTGGTGGATCGCTCCATCCAAGGCCTGCCCGGCCTGTCTAGACCATGCCCACGACTTCTTGGTGTTGCAGTCTCCCCATCTCCTTCTGGACCTCCTCCTTGGCCCTCCACTTCCTTCCAGTCTCGACTCTGGCATTTGCATTCACCACTGCCCTGTCAGGATGACCTCAAAAGCTGCCACGAAGAGGATGGGGGAAATGGAGCATCACATTGCGATCCCTACCTCCAGTTGTTGCCAGCCAGTGGTCACCTCCTTCAGTGGAAAGCACATGTGCATGTCCTGGAAGTAGATCTTGATCGTGGTCCTGATGTTATCTGGGATGTAGTAGAATTCCATGGCATAGTCTATGAGCAGGTGTGGCACTGACCCATAGGCATTGGCTAGATCTAAACATATGACCTGCAGATCTTTCTTCTCCCTCTTAGTGGTCTGGATCTGTTCCCAAATCATTGACGCATGATCTACGCAACCAGGAAAACCTGGAATCCCGGCTTTCTGGCAGCTGGTGTTAATGTAGATGTTCTCCATGAGGTAAGTAGTCATTCTTCTCGCCATCACAGAAAAGAAGACTTTTCGCTCCACATTCAGTAGGGCTATGCTCCTGAATTGCTCGATGGTCTTAGCGTTCTGTTGTATGGGAATAGAAACTGCCACTGCCCTCTGCCATTCAGATGGTATGGACTGTTTAGTCCGGGCAATTCTCATCAGGGTCCATAAGAGCTTCAACCCTCCTGGGCAGTTCTTATACAGCCTGTACGGTAATCTGTTCGGGCCTGGTGTTTAAGCAGATCTTGCCCGCTGGATCACCTGCCTGACTTCGCTGAGCTTGGGTGGTGATGTATCAAACATGGCTGATGGTTCTGAGGGTCTGGGCACATACCCTGGGGAGCCTAGCGGGTTGTTCCTTGGTGGGTTGCTGTACTGAGTGCGGATGTGCTCTTCCCATATCAAACTTAAGAAGGTCAGTGACTTCACTATAAAAGTGGGTGACATTGTTATCACCAGGAAGGATGAGATCACCTACCTAGGTTCCATTCTAGAGGCTAATCTTTCCTGTGATAAAATGGCAACCAAGGTGATCAAAAAGGTCAACCAAAGAACGAGATTCCTCTACAGAATCTCCTCTCTGGTCAACAAAAGCACCTTGAGGATTCTAGCGGGAACTCTCATTCAACCCTTCTTCGATTACGCTTGCACCTCCTGGTACCCCAGCACCTCCAAAACCCTCAAATCTAGACTCCAAACATCTCAGAATAAGATAATCCGGTTACTTTTAGACCTCCACCCCAGATCACACCTCAATCCAACCCACTTCTCCAAAGTGGGCTGGCTCAGGGTGGAGGACAGAGTAAAACAACTTGCACTGAGCCTAGTCTATAAAATCCGCTACACCTCCTTGATACCGAAGTACATGTCAAATTACTTCCTTAACGTAAATGACCGCCATAACCACAACACCAGGGGGAGCTCCACAAACCACGTTAAACCCAGATTTCGATCTAACAAAGGTCTTAACTCATTCTCTTTCTATGCCACATCAATGTGGAATGCACTCCCAACAGGTATAAAAGTAAGTGCATCTCTATATTCCTTCAAAACCGCTCTAAAACAACACCTCCAGGCAACTTCAACACTTTACTAATACCCTCCTCCATTCACATCCTATCTCCCCGGATTATAAACAACTCAAATGTACTTCTAATGTATATACTTGTTCTTGTGGTATGTGAACTCACTATGTTCTCTGCTGGCTGTACATATCCTACTAAATAAGACCTACACTGTTTCAATGTCCACATTTCTCTGTTGATGCAATTGTTGATGACTGAAGTTCTGATATCAACCAAAGCTCCTCATCCCACCCCCCGGATTGTAAATAGTGTAAATAATTCAATGTACATACTATGATGATTAACTTGTGTGATGACTGTATTATGTTGATAGTATATAATTGTACCATGAATTGATTAACGTGGACCCCAACTTAAACAAGGTGAAAAACTTATTGGGGTGTTACCATTTAGTGGTCAATTGTACGGAATATGTACTGTACTGTGCAATCTACTAATAAAAGTATCAATCAATCAATCAATCAATCAATCAATCAATCAATCCAGTTCTTCTTTGGAGATATCCAGGGTTCCACGTGTCTTCTGTTTCCTGAAGAAACTTGACCTTTCATTCTCTTTCCTTTTTCCCCGTCTTTTGATACATTCTGCCCTCCGTAGGTTAACGAGGCGTCTTCTGATCTCACCCCAGAGAGCTATCGGGCCCTCCTTCTCAGACTCCTTTGCCTTCCTCCAACACTTAACGTAGCTGCCTTCTGTTTGCCACCAGGTCATCAATTTATTTCTCCCTCCTGCTCTTTGGTCTTATTGTGGCCTCTCTGATGGTCACCTCACCATACCTGTTGCTGCATTCTTCATAGAGGATTTCCGCGAACAGGTTTAACTTGGCTACCACTGACTGAGATGTTCATTTAACTTTCTCCACTCCTCAGTCTCGTTGGCCTTAGGCCGCTTGATCTTGTTCCTTCGGAGTGGGTCCTTCAGGTTCCTGGCCTTTTGACTTGACTCTATTCTTGGGTCGCTTGGGAGTGCTACTGGGTTCACTTCTTGGGGCTCGTCAACATCCCTTTCTCCTTCCTCCCTCCTTTCCTCCTGCTCTACCTCTGCAACTACGGGCCCGTTGGCACTGTGGGTGTTTACCCGGCCTTGGATCCAATTTGTCTGACCTGCCCTTGCCGGGGCAGTGCAAGGTTGCATCAAGCTCCCACCACCACACTTCATCTTTCCTATGTGGATGTGAAGCCCCCTTAAAGTTGTTGTTTTCTCCCAGCCGCACCCACACTTCCTTTACCGATATCCTACAGTACCGTAATAATATAGATGATAGAAATATAGTAGTACTGTAGTAATACACATGATAGAAATATAAAATTACTGTAATAATACACATGACAGAAATATAAAAGTAGTGTAATAATACACATGCTAGAAATGATGTCATAGTTGTGCTCAGGCAGTGTTGTGGAGGCCTGCCTGCCTGCCCGCGTGCACGGAAGTGTGCAGGGTGTAGTCTCACTCCACCCATCCTCTTCCAGCCTGTGTTTGTTTGCCTTCAGGTCTCCTTGCTGGGCTTCCTCTTCCTGCTGGGCCTCCACGTGTCCTGCCTGGCCTCCGCCACGGCCGCCTTGTACGCCGCGCCCCGGGTCCTGCAGTGCGTGGCTCGCCAGGGGGTCGTCCCCGCCTTGACCTGCCTGGGACCGGGGGTGGGTCTGCTTCACCTTGTGCATGACGTCACTCTGGCACGCGCCAGTTGTTGCCATGGCGACTGCTCATCGTATACAAGCCGTGTTTAAATGTGTGTGGAGGATCATTCTAGAGTCCTTCTAACTGCAAATTATTACACGCAAAACAGTGGCACTAGTTTTCCATTTACAGTAATATGCTGTGAAAACCACTGTGGATTGTACTGTAAAAAAAACTGGCAGCTTAGTCGTTGGGATTTTACAGTAAAGCTTAGTGTTTTTTAAGATTCTAGGTTAGTTGTTTCTGCTGTGTGTTACTGTACATGGAATTTACAGTACCGCCATTTTTACTGTAAAACAGAATTTTTGGTAAAAAAAACAATTTTTTTACCGTTTTTCCATGTGCGGTAAAATTCTGTAAAAATCCCCGCAACACAGTCACCAAAATTTTACAGTCAAATTTACAGTATTTTTTTTACAGCATATTACTGTAAATAAAAAAGAGCACCAATGTGTTTTTTTGTTTGTACTGTAAAACTATACACTTGTTGATTTCCTGGTCTTTTACTGTCTATAGAAAAAACATAACTGTTTATTTTATTTAAAAAATTTAAAAAAATGCTAGAATTTTGGTGTGAAAACAAAACAGTAGTACTACTTTTCCATTTACAGTAATACGCTGTGAAAACCACTGTGGATTTTACTGTAAAAAAAAACAAAAACTGGCAGCTCAGTCGCCATAATTTTACAGTAAAACTTAGTGTTTTTTTAATGTAATATCAGTACCAGTTTACGGTAAAATTCTAGGTTAGTTGTTTCTGCTGTGTGTTACTGTACATGTAATTTACAGTACCAACATTTTTACTGTAAAACAGAATTTTTGGTAAAAAAAAACCAATGTTACCACTTTTCTATTTGTGGTAAAATTCTGTAAAAATCCCCGCAACTCAGTTGCCAAAATTTTACAGTCAAATTTACAGTATTTTTTTACAGCATATTACTGTAAATAAAAAAGAGTACCAATGTGTTGATTTTTTTGTACTGTAAAACTATACACTTGTTGATTTCCTGGTCTTTTACTGTCTATAGAAAAAACATAACTGTTTATTTTATTTAAAAATTTTTAAAAAATGCTAGAATTTTGGTGTGAAAACAAAACAGTAGTACTACTTTTTCATTTACAGTAATATGCTGTAAAAACCACCGTGGATTTTACTGTAAAAACAAACAAACTGGCAGCTCAGTCGCCGTAATTTTACAGTAAAACTTTGTGGTTTTTTAAATGTAAAATCAGTACCAGTTTACGGTAAGATTCTAGGTTAGTTGTTTCTGCTGTGTGTTACTATACATGGAATTTACAGTACCACCATTTTTACTGTAAAACTGAATTTTTGGTAAAAAAAAACAATGTTACCACTTTTCTATTCGTGGTAAAATTCTGTACAAATCCCCGCAACTCAGTTGCCAGAATTTTACAGTCAAATTTCCAGTTTTTTTTTACAGCATTTTACTGTAAATAAAAAGAGTACCAATGTGTTTTTTTTGTACTGTAAAATTTTACAGTTGTTGATTTCCTATTGTGTTACTGTCCATAAATAAAACATAACTGTTTATTTTATCGAAAAAAAAAGAAAAATTGCTAAAATTTTGGTGTAAAAACAAAACAGTAGTACTACTTTTCCATTTACAGTAATATGCTGTGAAAACCACTGTGGATTTTACTGTAAAAACAAACAAACTGGCAGCTCAGTCGCCGTAATTTTACAGTAAAACTTAGTGGTTTTTTTAATGTAATATCAGTACCAGTTTACGGTAAAATTCTAGGTTAGTTGTTTCTTCTGTGTGTTACTGTACATGGAATTTACAGTACCGCCATTTTTACTGTAAAACTGAATTTTTGGTAAAAAAAAAAAACAATGTTACCGTTTTTCCATTTGCGGTAAAATTCTGTAAAAATCCCCGCAACTCAGTCGCCAGAATTTTACAGTCAAATTTACAGTATTTTTTTTACAGCATATTACTGTAAATGGAAAAGTAGTACTATAGTACTACTTTTCCATTTACAGTAATATGCTGTAAAACCCACTGTGGATTTTACAGTAAAAACAAACAAACTGGCAGCTCAGTCGCTGTGATTTTACAGTAAAACTTAGTGTTTTAAAATTTGAAATAGGTACCAGTTTACGGTAAAATTCTAGGTTAGTTGTTTCTGCTGTGTGTTACTGTACATATAATTTACAGTACCACCATTTTTACTGTAAAACAAATTGTCTCCTCATAATTTTTAGTAAAAAAACAATGTTGCCGTTTTCCCCGTTGCTTAAAATTCGATAAAAAAAACTCTCTGCAACTCTGTTGCCAGAATTTTACAGTCAAATTTACAGTTTTTTTTAACAGTATTTTACTGTAAATAAAAAAAGGGTATCAATGTGTTTTGTTTTCTTTCTGTAAAATTAAGCGGTTGTTAATTTCCTGGTCTTTTACTGTCTATACAAAAACAATAGCTCTGTTTATTTCATTGTAAAAAAAAAAAAAATACTAGAATTTTGGTGTAAAAACAAAACAGTAGTACTATTTTTACATTTACAATAATGTGCTGTAAAAACCACTGTGTATTTTCCGGTAAAAAAAAAACAACAAGTGGCGGCTCGGTCATTGTAATCGTACAGTAAAAGTTTGTGGGTTTTTTTACAGCATAAAACCGCAAATGTAAAATCAGGCACAATTTTTGCTCACGGTAAGATTCTAGGTTATTTGTTTCTGCTGTGTGTTACTGTAAATGGAATAACAGTAGCACCATTTTTACTGTAAAAAAAACTAGCTGCTCAGTTGCCAGAGTTTTAGGTAAATAAAACAGTGTTACTGTTTTTCCATTCGCGGTAAAACTGTAAAAATCCTCGGAGTTCAGTCGCCAGAATTTTACAGTCAAATTTACAGTATTTTTTTTACAGCATTTTACTGTAAATTAAAATAGGGTACCAATGTGTTTTTTTTTTTTTTACCGTAAAATTATATGGTTGCTGATGTCCTGGTGTGTTACCGTCTATAGAAAAACAATAAGTTGAAAAAAAAAAAAAAAGAAATGCTAGAATTTTCATTTACAGTAATATGCTGTAAAAACCACTGGAGATTTTACGGTAAAAAAAAAATGTCAGCTCGGTCGTCGTAATTTTACAGTAAAACTTAATTTACTTTTGTTTTTTTATTGTAAAAACAGTACCAGTGTTTGTTTACGCTAACATTTAGGTTTGTTGTTCCTGCTTTGTATAACAGTACCACCAGTTTTACAGTAAAAAAAATGGCTGCTCAGTTGCTAGAATTGTAGGTAAAAAAACATTGTTGCTGTTTTTCCATTTGCGTTAAAATTCGGTAAACCGCACGTTTCAAATTTACAGTATTTTTACAGCATTTTACTGTAAATAAAAAAAGGGTACCAACGTTTTGTTTTTTGTTTTTTTTACTGTAAAATTATACGGTTGTTGATTTCCTGGTGGATTACTGTCTATAGGAAAACGAAAACAGTTTATTTTACTTTTAGAAAATTGCTAGAATTTTGATGTAAAAAACAACAACAGTGGTACTATTTTTCCGTTTACAGTACTATGCTGTAAAAACCACTGTGGATTTTGCAGTAAAAATTAAAAAAACTGGCAGCTCAGTCAGTGTAATTTTACAGTAAAACTTTGTGTTTTTTTCTACAGCATACTACAGTAAATGTAAAAACAGTACCAATGTTTGTTTACGGTAACATTCCAGGTTTGTCAAATTTAGGGTATTTTTACAGCATTTTACTATGAATAAAACAAGTGTACCCATGTTTTTGTTTTTTTTTTTACTTTAAAATTATAGGGTTTGTGGTTTTCTGGTGTGTTACAGTCTATAGAAAAATTATAAAATTATTTTTTTTATTGTAAAAAAATTGCTAAAATTTTGGTGTTAAAAACAGTGGTACTATTTTTCCATTTACAGTATTATGCTGTAAAAAACAGTGTGGATTTTACGCTAAGAAACAAAAAAGCTGGCATCTCAGTCGTAGTAATTTTACAATACAATTAAGTGGGTTTTTTAATGTAAAATCAGTACCAATGTTTGTTTACAGTAAAATTAGTTTTTTGCTGTGTGTTACTGTACATGGAATAACAGTATCAACACTTTTACTGTAAAAAAAAAAAAAAACCTGGCTGCTCAGTTGCCAAAATTTTTGGTAAAAAATAAATTTTGCTATTTTTACATTTGCGGTAAAATTCAGTAAATCACCGCACATTTCACGGTTAAAAACTGGTAGCTCAGTCGCCAGAATTTTACAGTCAAATGTACTTGTTTTTTTGTTTTTTGTTTTACTGTAATTAAAAAGAGGGTACCAATGTTTTTTTGTTTTTATTTAACTGTAAAATTATACGGTTGTTGATTTTCTGGTGTATTACTGTCGATAGAAAAACAATAACAGTTTATTTAATTGTAAAAATAAAATTGCTAAAATTTTCATTTACAGTAATATGCTGTGAAATTTTGCGGTGAAAAAAAAAATGGCAGCTGGGTTGTCGTAATTTTACAGTAAAACTTAATGGGTTTTTTTAATTGTAAAAACAGTACCAATGTTTGTATACAGAAAAACGATAACACAGTTTTATTGTAAAAAAAAATTGCTCGAATTTTTGGTGTAAAAAAACAAACAGTGGTACTATTTTTCCATTTACAGTCATATGCTGTAAAAACCACTATGAATTTTACAGTAAAAAAAAAATGCAGCTCAGTCTCCAGAATTTGACCTTAAAATCCATCCATCTATTTAAAACAAGTTTTTTTAAATGTATGATAAAATAATTATTGCATTATTAAATGATATTTATGTTTAAAAAATATGTAATTGCATGCAGCACATGTATTATTTTAGGTCGAAACGGAAATAAATACTTTAAGTAAGAATAAATAAATACATTTTCAGCCGTTTGTGGGCCACATGAAAATGTCGTGGCGGGCCACATGAAAATGTCGTGGCGGGCAAGTTGTGTGGTAGAGCATGGCCTCCACTGCGTGCACACACATACACACACACACACACACACACACACACACACACACACACACACACACTGGTTATAGTTTGGAATGGGACCAAATCGTTGATCGTGACTTGTGGGGACCACCCTTTCCGCAGGTTGTGGAGGCATTAAAACCTGGGGGAAAAGAGTTCATTTGGTTCATGGGGACCAAATTGAAATAATTTTGCATAATTCACTATTTTTACAATTTAAAAAGGTTTCCTTTAGGGGACCTGTTTTTTTGGTCCCCATACCGTCAGAAGTCCCCTAAAGGTGACTGTGTAAACAGAGCAATGTCCCCATTTAGTCAGCATTGCCAGAACACACACACACACACACACACACACTGGTTATAGTTTGGAATGGGGACCAAATCGTTGATCGTGACTTGTGGGGACCACCCTTTCTGCAGGTTGTGGAGGCATTAAAACCTGGGGGGAAAGAGTTCATTTGGTTCATGGGGACCAAATTTAAATAATTTTGCATAATTCACTATTTTTATAATTTAAAAAGGTTTCCTTTAGGGGACCTGTTTTTTGGTCCCCATACCGTCAGAAGTCCCCTAAAGGTGACTGTGTAAACAGAGCAATGTCCCCATTTAGTAAGCATTGCCAGAACACACACACACACACACACACACACACACACACACACACACACACACACACACACACACACACACACACACGCACACACACACACTGGTTATCATTTGGAATGGGGACCAAATTGTTGATCATGACTTGTGGGGACCACCTGGGGAAAAGAGTTAATATGGTTCATGGGGACCACATTTAAATGATTTTGCATAATTCACTATTTTTATCATTTAAAAAGGTTTCCTTCAGGGGACCTGTTTTTTACACAGTCACCCTAAAGGTGAGTGTGTAAACAGAGCGATGTCCCCATTAAGTCTGCATTGCCAAAACACACACACACACACATACAGTCTTGTTGACATCCTGACCCCGTCCACCCCCGGTTTTCCTCAGACTGGCAGCAGAGTCTGATCCTCTCCGGGCTGGAATGAGGCCCGAGACATCTTGGCCCAAATCAAAGGTTGAGAACAAACGCAGGAAGGGCGACTCTGCTGTGTTCTCTGGACCTGTGCCAGGCACGCAGGGCAGCTCACGTAACGCTGGTTAGGACCCAGGACGGGAATGCGAGCGAGTTAACAGACGTGACCAATAATTCTCTGTTTTTGTGAGATTTCACTCGCTTTTTGATCGACTTTTACAAACCCCGTTTCCATATGTGTTGAGAAATGGTGTTAGTTGTGAATATAAACGGAATACAATGATTTGCAAATCCTTTTCAACTCATGTTCAGTTGAATGCACTACAAAGACAACATATTTGATGTTCAAACTCATAAACTTTGTTTTTTTTTGCAAATAATAATTAACTTAGAATTTCATGGCTGCAACACGTGCCAAAGTAGTTGGGGAAGGGCATGTTGACCACTGTGTTACATCCCCTTTTTTTTTTAACAACACTCAATAAACGTTTGGGAACTGAGGAAACTAAATGTTGAAGCTTTGAAAGTTGATAAATGGGTTTGGCTTTGCATAGACAGTTTTAACTTGCACTTACAGATGTAACAACCAACTGTAGTTACTGACAGTTGTTTTATGAAGTGTTCCTGAGCCCATGTGGTGATATCCTTTACACACTGATGTCGGTTTTTGATGCAGTACCGCCTGAGGGGTCAAATGTCATCGCTTACATGCAGTGATTTCTCCAGATTCTCTAAACCTTTTGATGATTTTACGGACCGTAGAAGGTAAAATCCCTAACTTCCTTGCAATAGCTCGTTGAGAAATGTTGTTCTAAAACTGTTCGACAATTTGCTTACGAATTGGTGACCCTCACCCCATCCTTGTTTGTGAATTACTTAGCATTTCATGGAAGCTTCTTTTATACCCAATCATGGCACCCACCTGTTCCCAATTAGCCTGCACACCTCTGGGATGTTTTAGATAAGTGTTTGAAGAATATTTCTCAACTTCCTCAGTATTTATTGCCACCTTTACAAATTCTTTGTCACGTGTTGCTGGCATCAAATTCTAAAAGTAATGATTATTTGCAACATCAAATATGTTGTCTTTGTAGCATATTCAACTGAATATGGGTTGAAAAGGATTTGCAAATCATTGTATTCTGTTTATATTTACATCTAACACAATTTCCCAACTCATATGGAAACGGGGCTTGTAATTGGACTTTATTGTAATTATCTTTATTGATAAAAACACAAAACAGGCCTGTCAAACTCATTTTCACTGAGGGCCACTTGTGACAGTGAATAATATATGAATATTAATGTAGAGTAAAACCTCAATTTACAATTTTAATTGGTTCTTAACATGGTTCTTGAATATAGTGAAGCAGACTTCCCCAGAAGAAACAATGTAAACATGAATAATCGGCTCCAGCCTCGACAAAAGAAAACAATATATATATATATATATATATATATATATATATATATATATATATAAGAATAAACATGAATAATCGGCTCCAGCCTCGACAAAAGTCAATAATTTTGTAAAAAAAAAAAAAATGAAAATTTTGAAAACAATATATATATGTATATGTATATATATATATATATATATACATATATATATATATATATATATATATATATATGGGGACGGCCTGGGGCAGTGGAAGAGTGGCAGTGCGCAACCCGAGGGTTCCTGGTTCAATCCCCAACTAGTACCAAACTCGTCACGTCCGTTGTGTCCTGAGCAAGACACTTCACCCTTGCTCCTGATGGGTGCTGGTTAGCGCCTTGCATGGCAGCTCCCTCCATCAGTGTGTGAATGTGTGTGTGAATGGGTAAATGTGGAAGTAGTGTCAAAGCGCTTTGAGTACCTTGAAGGTAGAAAAGCGCTATACAAGTACAACCCATTGAGATATATATATATATATATATATATATATATATATATATATATATATATATTGTGTGTGTGTCTTCAAAATGTGCATTATTTTACTAAAATATATAAAAATATAATATTACTAAATATCCATCCATCCAGCTTCTTCCGCTTATCCGAGGTCGGGTCGCGGGGCACCAGCCTAAGCAGGGAAGCCCAGACAGATTACTAAATATTATATGTATATATATATATATATGTACATATATATATATATATACCGTATAGTGTTTTCAAAATGTGCAGTTTTTACTAAAATATTGACTTTTGTCGAGGCTGGAACCAATTATACATGTGTACATTGTATACAGTACGTGTATGTATGCTGGTGTGGTTTATCCGTTAAACCAGGCCTTGCAATGATTTTAATATTTTATTTTAAAATGTGTCTGGGAGCCGGTATATCTAAAGTTCCTGAAATTCCCAAATTTCCAGGAAATTCCTATTCAATTGAATGGACGTATTCAAAGTTTTACAATGCTCAAAATTTGCCGAAATGTTGCGCCAGTTTTTAACCCGAATCTGACCTTTCAACCATCCGCACACTACTTTTCCGATATATTGAACGCAAAATATGTTTTCCCTTTCCCAAAATTGTAGAATTTTCCGGAATTTTACAATTTACTGCATATCCCACGTTTCTCATCCGATTGGAACCATTCCAACATCCACACACTCTACTCACCCTGGACATTCAAGCATTTCAGTTCCGCTCAAACGTATCGGCGGTTAGTAAAACTTGCATCATGGTGGTCAAAACAAAAACCGCCAAAGCTTCTCTGGTTTTGTAAAAGTAGTTTTCAGCTGATGTTTCCGGTTCCAGTCCCTAACTTCTGTGTGAATGTGTCCTACAGCGAGGTCCAAACAAGACTCCGGTGGCAGCCATCATTCTAACCAGCCTCCTGAGCATGGCCTTCATTTTCATCGGCCAGGTCAACGTTCTGGCACCCGTGGTCACCATCAACTTCATGCTCACCTACAGCTTCATCGACTACTCCTTCTTCTCCGTGACTATGACCTCCCAGTTGCAGAAGGGAGACCGAAGCAACATGACCACGACCTGCCGACAGCCGGGGTCCAGCAGACAGAGCGGCAGGCCTCTGATTGAGGGTGCCGCTCTAGACTATGGCAGCAGAGGAGAAAGTCCACAGAGTAAAGGCACTTTGATGGAGTTCACCAAGGACATGGATCAAATCTTTCCCTCGGTCTACAACGGAGACGCTGGATTTGAGAAGACTCTGCGAGGGCAGAGGGGCAGAGAGACGACGGCCAAGCAGAAGTTGTTGAGTAGCTTCGCCTTGGGACTCAATAGCGATCTGTCTGAAGAAGACCAAGTAAATTCTCAGAAAGAATCCAAGTTGGACCAAACTTGTATCCCCCATGTTGGACAAGATCCCTCTTCTGGGCCTCACAGCGAAGGTGCTTCAAACATCTGATCCGTTACAGAACACAATAGAACTTTATTGTCATTGCACTTACAAAATACACCATTAGTTTTACAGCACAAGCCGTCCAAAAAACAGACATGGTAAATTAAAATCAGTCTTCCAACCCCGAGTCCATGGTTCTCGCCCGGAAAAGGGTGGAGTGCCATCTCCGGGTTGGGGAGGAGGTTCAAGTACCTCAGAGTCTTGTTCTCGAGTGAGGGAACAGTGGATCGTGAAATCGACAGGCGGATCCGTGGTAATGAAGACGGAGCTGAGCCGGGAGGCAAAGCTCTCAATTTACCGGTCGATCTACATTCCCATCCTCAGCTATGGTCATGATCTTTGGGTTATGATTGAGAGGACAAGATCACGGGTACAAGCGGCCGAAATGAGTTTCCTCCGCCTGGTGGGTGGAAAAATCTTTAATTCTGGAGGAACTCAGAGTAAAAACCCGGGGTGGGCCAAACTTGTATCCCCCATGTTGAACAAGATCCCTCTTTTTGGCCTCACAGCGAAGGTGCTTTAAACATCTGATCCGTTACAGAACACAATAGAACTTTATATTAATTGCACTTACACAATACACCATCAGTTTACAGCACAAGCCCTCCAAGAACAGATGTACAATAAAATCAGTCTTCCAAGTCCGAGTCCATGATGGAGTGCCACCTCTAAGTTGGGGAGGAAGTTCAAGTACCTTGGAGTCTTGTTCTCGAGTGAGTGAAGAGTGGATCGAGAGACCGACAGGCGGATCGGTGCAGCGTCTGCAGTGATGCGGACCCTGTATCGGTCCGTGGTGGTGAAGAAGGAGCTGAGCCAAGAGGCAATGTTCTCAAAAAAACGGTCATCTACGTTCCCATCCTCACCTATGGTCATGATCTTTGGGTTATGACTGAGAGGACAAGATCACGGGTACAAGCAGCCTAAATGAGTTTCCTTTCGGGTGGCGGGGCTCTCCCTCAGAGATAGGGTGATAAGATCTGTCATCTGGGAGGAACTCAGAGTAAGAACCCGAGGTGGGCCAAACCTGTGCCCCCCATGTTGAACAAGATCCCTCTTCTGGGCCTCACTGCGAAGGTGCTTCAAACATCTGATACGTTTGAAAACACAATAGAACTTTATTGTCATTGCACTTACAAAATACACCATTAGTTTACAGCACAAGGCGCCCAACAACAGATGTACAATGAAATTAGCACTTCCAAGTCCGAGTCTATGGTTCTCGCCCGGAAAAAGGTGGAGGGCCATCGCCGGCTTGGGGAGGAGGTTCAAGTACCTCGGAGTCTTATTCTCAAGTGAGGGAAGAGTGGATCGTGGATCGACAGGTGGGTCGGTTCGGCGTCTGTAGTGATGCGGACCCTGTATCGATCCGTGGTGGTGAAGACGGAGCTGAGCTGGAAGCCAAAGCTTTCAATTTACTGGTTGATATACGTTCCCATCCTCACCTTGGGTCACTGTCTTTGGGTTATGACTGAGAGGACAAGATCACGGGTACAAGCAGCCTAAATGAGTTTCCTTTCGGGTGGTGGGGCTCTCCCTTAGAGATAGGGTGATAAGATCTGTCATCTGGGAGGAACTCAGAGTAAGAACCCGACGTGGGCCAAACCTGTACCCCTCTTGTTTAACAAGATCCCTCTTCGGGGCCTCACAGCGAAGGTGCTTCAAACATCTGATACGTTTGAGAACACAATAGAACTTTATTGTCATTGCACTTATAAAATACACCATTAGTTTACAGCACAAGGCGTCCAAGAACAGATGTACAATGAAATTAGCACTTCCAAGTCCGAGTCTATGGTTCTCGCCCGGAAAAAGGTGGAGTGCCATCGCCGGCTTGGGGAGGAGGTTCAAGTACCTCGGAGTCTTATTCTCAAGTGAGGGAAAAGTGGATTGTGAGATCGACAGGCGGGTCGGTTCGGCGTCTGTAGTGATGCGGACCCTGTATCGATCCGTGGTGGTGAAGACGGAGCTGAGCTGGAAGCCAAAGCTTTCAATTTACTGGTTGATATACGTTCCCATCCTCACCTGTGGTCATGATCTTTGGGTTATGACTGAGAGGACAAGATCACGGGTAAAAGCAGCCTAAATGAGTTTCCTTTCGGGTGGCGGGGCTCTCCCTTAGAGATAGGGTGATAAGATCTGTCATCTGGGAGGAACTCAGAGTAAGAACCCGATGTTGGCCAAACCTGTACCCCCCATGTCGAACAAGATCCTTCTTCTGGGCCTCACTGCGAAGGTGCTTCAAACATCTGATACGTTGGAGAACACAATAGAACTTTATTTTCATTGAACTTACAAAATACACCATTAGTTTACAGCACAAGGCGTCCAAGAACAGATGTACAATGAAATTAGCACTTCCAAGTCCGAGTCTATGGTTCTCGCCCGGAAAAAGGTGGAGTGCCATCGCCGGCTTGGGGAGGAGGTTCAAGTACCTCGGAGTCTTATTCTCAAGTGAGGGAAGAGTGGATCGTGAGATCGGCAGGCGGGTCGGTTCGGCGTCTGTAGTGATGCGGACCCTGTATCGTTCCGTGGTGGTGAAGCCAAAGCTTTCATCTTACTGGTTCCCATCCCCACCTATGGTCATGATCTTTGGGTTATGACTGAGAGGACAAGATCACGGGTACAGGCGACCGAAATGAGTTTCCTCCGTCGGGTGGGAGGTCTCTTCCTTAAATATCAATTGAGAAGATCTGTCATTCGGGAGGAGCTCCAAGTAAAGCCACTGCTCCTTCACATTGAGAGGAGTCAGAAGAGGTGGTTCAGGCATCTGGTCAGGATGCCACCCTGACGCCTCCATGGGGAAGACCTAGGACACGTTGAAGAGAATATGTCTCTCAGCTGGCCTAGGAATGCCTCGAGATCTCTCGGGAAGTAGCTGGGGAGAAGGAAGTCTGGGCTTCTGTGCTTAGGTGACCTGACCTCGGATAAGCGGGCGAAGACGGATGGATTTGGAATCCGGATGAATAAGAATCGCGATTCAGATGCGGATTGATTTTTTTTGTGCTCCCTTAGTGGTCAGTGGATCCAACTTAGCATATTCCTTTATTTTATACAATTTGGCGCGTTTGACTTGATCTTCTATCATGGACATCCTGAAGAGATTTTGGTATTTATAGACTAGTTTAACCCTTGCTGCTTTACAACCCTGCAGTCCCGGGAAGAAAAGCCGAGCAGCAGAATGAAAAAGTCGAACCCCGACCTGAGTCTTCCTACGCAAAGTTCAGCAACCACTGGGTAGCTCTTATCGGTGTAAGTTTGTCCGATTGTTTGTTTGTTTCGTGTCCTCACGCATTTCAAGGTCTGTGTGGTTCTTGCTTTCAGGCACTGAGCTCCTTGCTGATCATGTTCGTTATTCAGTGGGTTTATGCGCTGGCAAACATCCTCGTCGCCCTGCTGCTCTTCTTCTACATCGGCAAAGCGAGTCCCGGACTACCCAGAGGTGACTTCCTCAGAGCACCACTTCTTCATTGACACTTTAAGCCTTGCTTTATTGTCAGTTGCTCTACTCTTCTATTCTACTTAGTAACTACTTCAGTCACAACTCAATGACCAGTCAATTATTATTATTTACTTTTTCACATATCTGTAACTGAGGGCAGTGGTCCCCAACCTCTGGTCCAAGACTCACAGAGACATTAAATCATTTAGGAACAACCACATTGTCCCCGGCTTAAAGGGGAACTGCAATTTTTATTAGAACGTTGCCTATCATTCACAATCCTTATGTAAGACAAAAACACATATGTTTTATTTTATTTTTTGCATAAATCCTAACGCGTAAACAAACACTAGCAAAAGTCGGCTAACAATGAAGTTGATTGAAATTGCTCTATTCCGCCTAAAACATCCAGTGTTTTATATACACACTGTAAATACATGTATATATGTAGTATCTAGTAACATTCATAATAACATGTAATATTTACATATTTTGATCATTTTAAGCATACTGCGACATATTAGGGCCGTGCGCAACTCAAGGGTCCCTGGTTCAATCCCCACCTAGTACCAACCTCGTTACGTCCATTGTGTCCTGAGCAAGACACTTCACCCTTGCTCCTGATGGGTGCTGGTTAGCGCCTTGCATGGCAGCTCCCTCCATCAGTGTGTGAATGTGTGTGTGAATGGGTAAATGTGGAAGTAGTGTCGAAGCGCTTTGAGTACCTTGAAGGTAGAAAAGCGCTATAAAATCACAACCCATTTATTTATTCATCATTTATTAATTTATAGGACAATTGTGCTAGTATCAATATTTTCTAAAGTTCCTGAAATTCCCAAATTCCAGAAAATTCCAAAATACCCATTCGCAATTCAAACTGATACTATTTCAGCATTTTTCAACCGATTCCAAAAAAATCCGACACCAATCCATTCATATCTTCTGGGACAATTGTGATAGTATCAATATTTTATAAAGTTCCTGAAGTTCCTGAAATTCCCAAATTCCAGAAAATTCCAAAATACCCATTCGCAATTCAAACTGATACTATTTCAGCATTTTTCAACCGATTCCAAAAATTCCAACACCAATCCATTCATATCTTCCAGGACTATTGTGCTAGCATCAATATTTTCTAAAGTTCCTGAAATTCCCAAATTCCAGAAAATTCCAAAATACCCATTCTCAATTCAAACTGATACTATTTCAGCATTTTTCAACCAATTCCAAAAAATCTGACACCAATCCATTCATATCTTCTGGGACAATTGTGATAGTATCAATATTTTATAAAGTTTCTGAAGTTCCTGAAATTCCCAAATTCCAGAAAATTCCAAAATACCCATTCTCAATTCAAACTGATACTATTTCAGCATTTTTCAACCGATTCCAAAAATTCCGACACCAATCCATTCATATCTTCCAGGACTATTGTGCTAGCATCAATATTTTCTAAAGTTCCTGAAATTCCCAAATTCCAGAAAATTCCAAAATACCCATTCTCAATTTAAACTGATTCTATTTTAGCATTTTTCAACCGATTCCAAAAAATCCGACACCAATCCATTCATATCTTCTGGGACTATTGTGCTAGCATCAATATTTTCTAAAGTTCCTGAAATTCCCAAATTCCAGAAAATTCCAAAATACCCATTCTTAATTCAAACTGATACTATTTCAGCATTTTTCAACCAATTCCAAGAAATCCGACACCAATCCATTCATATCTTCTGGGACAATTGTAATAGTATCAATATTTTACATAGTTTCTGAAGTTCCTGAAATTCCCAAATTCCAGAAAATTCCAAAATACCCATTCGCAATTCAAACTGATACTATTCCAGCATTTTTCAACCGATTCCAAAAATTCCAACACCAATCCATTCATATCTTCCAGGACTATTGTGCTAGCATCAATATTTTCTAAAGTTCCTGAAATTCCCAAATTCCAGAAAATTCCAAAATACCCATTCTCAATTCAAACTGATACTATTTCAGCATTTTTCAACCAATTCCAAAAAATCTGACACCAATCCATTCATATCTTCTGGGACAATTGTGATAGTATCAATATTTTATAAAGTTTCTGAAGTTCCTGAAATTCCCAAATTCCAGAAAATTTCAAAATACCCATTTGCAATTCAAACTGATACTATTTCAGCATTTTTCAACCGATTCCAAAAATTACAACACCAATCCATTCATATCTTCCAGGACTATTGTGCTAGCATCAATATTTTCTAAATCTCCTGAAATTCCCAAATTCCAGAAAATTCCAAAATATCCATTCTCAATTCAAACTGATTCAATTTTAGCATTTTTCAACCGATTCCAAAAAATCCGACACCAATCCATTCATATCTTCTGGGACTATTGTGCTAGCATCAATATTTTCTAAAGTTCCTGAAATTCCCAAATTCCAGAAAATTCCAAAATACCCATTCTTAATTCAAACTGATACTATTTCAGCATTTTTCAACCAATTCCAAAAAATCCGACACCAATCCATTCATATCTTCTGGGACAAGTGTAATAGTATCAATATTTTATAAAGTTTCTGAAGTTCCTGAAATTCCCAAATTCCAGAAAATTCCAAAATACCCATTCGCAATTCAAACTGATACTATTCCAGCATTTTTCAACCGATTCCAAAAATTCTAACACCAATCCATTCATATCTTCCAGGACTATTGTGCTAGCATCAACATTTTCTAAAGTTCCTGAAATTCCCAAATTCCAGAAAATTCCAAAATACCCATTCTCAATTCAAACTGATACTATTTCAGCATTTTTCAACCAATTCCAAAAAATCTGACACCAATCCATTCATATCTTCTGGGACAATTGTGATAGTATCAATATTTTATAAAGTTTCTGAAGTTCCTGAAATTCCCAAATTCCAGAAAATTCCAAAATACCCATTTGCAATTCAAACTGATACTATTTCAGCATTTTTCAACTGATTCCAAAAATTACAACACCAATCCATTCATATCTTCCAGGACTATTGTGCTAGCATCAATATTTTCTAAATCTCCTGAAATTCCCAAATTCCAGAAAATTCCAAATATCCATTCTCAATTCAAACTGATTCTATTTTAGCATTTTTCAACCGATTCCAAAAAATCCGACACCAATCCATTCATATCTTCTGGGACTATTGTGCTAGCATCAATATTTTCTAAAGTTCCTGAAATTCCCAAATTCCAGAAAATTCCAAAATACCCATTCTTAATTCAAACTGATACTATTTCAGCATTTTTCAACCAATTCCAAAAAATCCGACACCAATCCATTCTTATCTTCTGGGACAATTGTAATAGTATCAATATTTTATAAAGTTTCTGAAGTTCCTGAAATTCCCAAATTCCAGAAAATTCCAAAATACCCATTCGCAATTCAAACTGATACTATTCCAGCATTTTTCAACCGATTCCAAAAATTCCAACACCAATCCATTCATATCTTCCAGGACTATTATGCTAGCATCAATATTTTCTAAAGTTCCTGAAATTCCCGAATTCCAGAAAATTCCAAAATACCCATTCTCAATTCAAACTGATACTATTTCAGCATTTTTCAACCAATTCCAAAAAATCTGACACCAATCCATTCATATCTTCTGGGACAATTGTGATAGTATCAATATTTTATAAAGTTTCTGAAGTTCCTGAAATTCCCAAATTCCAGAAAATTCCAAAATACCCATTTGCAATTCAAACTGATACTATTTCAGCATTTTTCAACCGATTCCAAAAATTACAACACCAATCCATTCATATCTTCCAGGACTATTGTGCTAGCATCAATATTTTCTAAAGTTCCTGAAATTCCTAAATTCCAGAAAATTCCAAAATATCCATTCTCAATTCAAACTGATTCTATTTTAGCATTTTTCAACCGATTCCAAAAAATCCGACACCAATCCATTCATATCTTCTGGGACTATTGTGCTAGCATCAATATTTTCTAAAGTTCCTGAAATTCCCAAATTCCAGAAAATTCCAAAATACCCATTCGCAATTCAAACTGATACTATTTCAGCATTTTTCAACCGATTGCAAAAAAATCCGACACCAATCCATTCATATCTTCTGGGACAATTGTGATAGTATCAATATTTTATAAAGTTCCTGAAGTTCCTGAAATTCCCAAATTCCAGAAAATTCCAAAATACCCATTCGCAATTCAAACTGATACTATTTCAGCATTTTTCAACCGATTCCAAAAATTCCAACACCAATCCATTCATATCTTCTAGCATCAATATTTTCTAAAGTTGCTGAAATTCCCAAGTTCCAGAAAATTCCAAAGTACCCATTCGCAATTCAAACTGATACTATTTCAGCATTTTTCAACCAATTCCAAAAAATCCGACACCAATCCATTCATATCTTCTGGGACAATTGTGATAGTATCAATATTTTATAAAGTTCCTGAAGTTCCTGAAATTCCCAAATTCCAGAAAATTCCCAAATACCCATTCGTAATTCAAACTGATACTATTTCAGCATTTTTCAACCGATTCCAAAAATTCCAACACCAATCCGTTCATATCTTCCAGGACTATTGTGCTAGCATTAATATTTTCTAAAGTTCCTGAAATTCCCAAATTCCAGAAAATTCCAAAATACCCATTCGCAATTCAAACTGATAATATTTCAGCATTTTTCAACCGATTCCAAAAATTCCGACACCAATCCATTCATATCTTCCAGGACTATTGTGCTAGCATCAATATTTTCTAAAGTTCCTGAAATTCCCGAATTCCAGAAAATTCCAAAATACCCACTCTCAATTCAAACTGATACTATTTCAGCATTTTTCAACCAATTCCAAAAAGTCTGACACCAATCCATTCATATCTTCTGGGACAATTGTGATAGTATCAATATTTTATAAAGTTTCTGAAGTTCCTGAAATTCCCAAATTCCAGAAAATTCCAAAATACCCATTTGCAATTCAAACTGATACTATTTCAGCATTTTTCAACCGATTCCAAAAATTCCAACACCAGTCCATTCATATCTTCCAGGACTATTGTGCTAGCATTAATATTTTCTAAAGTTCCTGAAATTCCCAAATTCCAGAAAATTCCAAAATACCCATTCACAATTCAAACTGATACTATTTCAGCATTTTTCAACCGATTTCAAAAATTCCGACACCAATCCATTCATATCTTCCAGGACTATTGTGCTAGCATCAATATTTTCTAAAGTTCTTGAAATTCCCAAATTCCAGAAAATTCCAAAATACCCATTCTCAATTCAAACTGATTCTATTTTAGCATTTTTCAACCGATTCCAAAAAATCCGACACCAATCCATTCATATCTTCTGGGACAATTGTGATAGTATCAATATTTTATAAAGTTTCTGAAGTTCCTGAAATTCCCAAATTCCAGAAAATTCCAAAATACCCATTCTCAATTCAAACTGATACTATTTCAGCATTTTTCAACCAATTCCAAAAAATCTGACACCAATCCATTCATATCTTCTGGGACAATTGTGATAGTATCAATATTTTATAAAGTTTCTGAAGTTCCTGAAATCCCCAAATTCCAGAAAATTCCAAAGTACCAATTCGCAATTCAAACTGATACTATTTCAGCATTTTTCAACCGATTCCAAAAAATCCGACACCAATCTATTCATATCTTCTGGGACAATTGTGATAGTGTCAATATTTTATAAAGTTCCTGAAGTTCCTGAAATTCCCAAATTCCAGAAAATTCCAAAATACCCATTCGCAATTCAAACTGATACTATTTCAGCATTTTTCAACCGATTCCAAAAATTCCAACACCAATCCATTCATATCTTCTGGGACAATTGTGATAGTATCAATATTTTATAAAGTTTCTGAAGTTCCTGAAATTCCCAAATTCCAGAAAATTCCAAAATACCCATTCTCAATTCAAACTGATACTATTTCAGCATTTTTCAACCAATTCCAAAAAATCTGACACCAATCCATTCATATCTTCTGGGACAATTGTGATAGTATCAATATTTTATAAAGTTTCTGAAGTTCCTGAAATTCCCAAATTCCAGAAAATTCCAAAGTACCAATTCGCAATTCAAACTGATACTATTTCAGCATTTTTCAACCGATTCCAAAAAATCCGACACCAATCTATTCATATCTTCTGGGACAATTGTGATAGTGTCAATATTTTATAAAGTTCCTGAAGTTCCTGAAATTCCCAAATTCCAGAAAATTCCAAAATACCCATTCGCAATTCAAACTGATACTATTTCAGCATTTTTCAACCGATTCCAAAAATTCCAACACCAATCCATTCATATCTTCCAGGACTATTGTGCTAGCATTAATATTTTCTAAAGTTCCTGAAATTCCCAAATTCCAGAAAATTCCAAAATACCCTTTTGCAATTCAAACTGATACTAGTTCAGCATTTTTCAACCGATTCCAAAAATTCCAACACCAATCCATTCATATCTTCCAGGAATATTGTGCTAGCATTAATATTTTCTAAAGTTCCTGAAATTCCCAAATTCCAGAAAATTCCAAAATACCCATTCTCAATTCAAACTGATACTATTTCAGCATTTTTCAACCAATTCCAAAAAATCTGACACCAATCCATTCATATCTTCTGGGACAATTGTGATAGTATCAATATTTTATAAAGTTTCTGAAGTTCCTGAAATCCCCAAATTCCAGAAAATTCCAAAGTACCAATTCGCAATTCAAACTGATACTATTTCAGCATTTTTCAACCGATTCCAAAAAATCCGACACCAATCTATTCATATCTTCTGGGACAATTGTGATAGTGTCAATATTTTATAAAGTTCCTGAAGTTCCTGAAATTCCCAAATTCCAGAAAATTCCAAAATACCCATTCGCAATTCAAACTGATACTATTTCAGCATTTTTCAACCGATTCCAAAAATTCCAACACCAATCCATTCATATCTTCTGGGACAATTGTGATAGTATCAATATTTTATAAAGTTTCTGAAGTTCCTGAAATTCCCAAATTCCAGAAAATTCCAAAATACCCATTCTCAATTCAAACTGATACTATTTCAGCATTTTTCAACCAATTCCAAAAAATCTGACACCAATCCATTCATATCTTCTGGGACAATTGTGATAGTATCAATATTTTATAAAGTTTCTGAAGTTCCTGAAATTCCCAAATTCCAGAAAATTCCAAAGTACCAATTCGCAATTCAAACTGATACTATTTCAGCATTTTTCAACCGATTCCAAAAAATCCGACACCAATCTATTCATATCTTCTGGGACAATTGTGATAGTGTCAATATTTTATAAAGTTCCTGAAGTTCCTGAAATTCCCAAATTCCAGAAAATTCCAAAATACCCATTCGCAATTCAAACTGATACTATTTCAGCATTTTTCAACCGATTCCAAAAATTCCAACACCAATCCATTCATATCTTCCAGGACTATTGTGCTAGCATTAATATTTTCTAAAGTTCCTGAAATTCCCAAATTCCAGAAAATTCCAAAATACCCTTTTGCAATTCAAACTGATACTAGTTCAGCATTTTTCAACCGATTCCAAAAATTCCAACACCAATCCATTCATATCTTCCAGGAATATTGTGCTAGCATTAATATTTTCTAAAGTTCCTGAAATTCCCAAATTCCAGAAAATTCCAAAATACCCATTCTCAATTCAAACTGATACTATTTCAGCATTTTTCAACCAATTCCAAAAAATCTGACACCAATCCATTCATATCTTCTGGGACAATTGTGATAGTATCAATATTTTATAAAGTTTCTGAAGTTCCTGAAATTCCCAAATTCCAGAAAATTCCAAAATACCCATTTGCAATTCAAACTGATACTATTTCAGCATTTTTCAACCGATTCCAAAAATTCCAACACCAATCCATTCATATCTTCCAGGACTATTGTACTAGCATTAATATTTTCTAAAGTTCCTGAAATTCCCAAATTCCAGAAAATTCCAAAACACCCATTCACAATTCAAACTGATACTATTTCAGCATTTTTCAACCGATTCCAAAAATTCCAACACCAATCCATTCATATCTTCCAGGACTATTTTGCTAGCATCAATATTTTCTAAAGTTCCTGAAATTCCCAAATTCCAGAAAATTCCAAAATACCCATTCTCAATTCAAACTGATTCTATTTTAGCATTTTTCAACCGATTCCAAAAAATCCGACACCAATCCATTCATATCTTCTGGGACAATTGTGATAGTATTAATATATTCTACAGTTCCTGAAATCCCCAAATTTCCGGGAAATTCCCATTTGCAGTAAATGAATGGACGTATTCAAAGTCCTACAATGCTCAAAATTCGCAAAATGTTGCGCCAGTTTTAAACCTGAATCCGACCTTTCAACCATCCTCTTGCTCTATTCCGCCTAAAAACATCCATTGCTTTTTATAAACACACTGTAAGTATATATGTAGTATCTAGTAACATTCATAATAACATGTCATATTTACATATTGTGATCATTTTAAGCATATTGCGGCGTAATAATTTCACAGACGCATCACAGCGTTCACTTTCTCTTCAACAATAACAAGACTCATCATGGCAGACTTGATGAGAGACAACAAAGACTACTTAGGGACAAATGATGATCCAGAAACTTGTATTTTTGATCCTGAATATAAGGAGGATGATATGCAAGCTTTGGAACGGTTGCAGCTTTAATGAAACGCTAAGCATCATGTAGCAATTTTGTTAAGTGCTCAACAAGATATACAAACATAATAAAACCGTAACTTACTGTACGATGTCTGCTCTCACTGGGATGTTTATATATTCCCCTTTACATCAACAATTCATCATAATCCTCATGAATTCACCTACTTGTGGGTTTATGTCCACAACCTTCTACTATCCAGGTGGGAGACATGATTTTTAGAGGTTTACGGACACAATAACGTGCTTCCACTAATTCGGCGTTATGGTGAGTTGTATTTTCCATGCAGTTTTTTTTTGCTGGAAGGTGGGTCGGTGAAAATAATGCCAACATTAAATTGGTAGCTTGTGCAGAAAAGGTTGGGGAGGCCTGACTTAGGGTGGTCAGTTGACAGCTTGGATAGCAGTATACATGTAATGATCCGCTGCCCGGATCATATCATGTTCAGGTTTTGAGTCTTTTTTGTATTATGTTCTGCTAATGTTTGCCTTAGTTCCTGGTTGCACTTCCTTGTTTGTTCTGTCACCATAGTAACGTATTATTTTCACCTGCCACGGTTTCCAGACACACACATGTTTTTGTTAATCACTGCCTTGATTTAAGCCTGCCTTCTTTGTTCACTCGTCCTTGCTTCCTAACAGTGACGACTCTGATTCCGATCCCGTATTCCAGCTAATTTCCATGCTAAGTATATGTTATTTCTCTAGCTCCCATGCTAGCGCTTTTGTTTTTTTCTAGCTCCCATGCTAGTTCTGTTCTTTTTCTTGACAAAGTCTGTTTTATTTGTTGATAAATCTTTTGTTTCTTACCTCCACGCTGTGTCCGAGCCCGACCGCATCAACGAGAGAACGAACCCGCATCACGATGCCTCGCAAACGTCACAATACATCTACTGGGCTCTCAAAAATAATCCAACACAACATAATATTAGCTCAGCTTCACACACTTCCTCAGCAAAGATCTGTCGTCCCTCGTGTTGAAACCATTTATGTTGGAGTACCAATCATGTGGTCCGGAAAAGGAGCACTTTTGCAGCCCCAGACCATGACGCTACCACTGCAATGTTGGACATAATTCTACTGCTACTCGCCATTTAGAACAAGACAGTAGTATGGTATAATAATGAAACTTTCTCCAAATCAGTTACAGGTTAAAAAAGCTTCCTCTTCTTACATGGAAAGGGCCTAAAAACTCTTTGAAATTTATATATATATATATATATATATATATATATATATATATATATATATATATATATATATATATGTATATATATATATATACATATATATATTTATATATATATAAATAACTTGTCCGGGTTGAACGCCGCCTTCCGCCTGATTGTAGCTGAGATAGGCACCAGCGCCCTCCGCGACCCCAAAGGGAATGAGCGGTAGAAAATGGATGGATATGTATATATATATATATATATATATATATATATATATATATATATATATATATATATATATATATATATATATACATTTTCTTTTTCAAAAATTTATTTAAGAAAATTATAAACAGATTTTTTGTATACAAGTTGTGTACACTAACATGTTTCATTTTTACAGTATTCTGTCCCTTAAAAAAATATAATGTAACATTCTGCTAAAATTGTGTTTATATTCAAGCATTTGCATCACTCTGTCAATAATGTGCCTTTTACTTTGTTATTGTATATGCAAGGTTTTGCATGACACTGTCAATAATGGGCCTTTTACTTTATTATAGATTCAGGCTGTTGCATCACACTGTCAATAATGTGACTTTTACTTTGTTATTGTATATTCAAGCCATCGTCAGTAATGTGCCTTTTACTTTGTTATTGTATATTCAAGCTATTGCATCACACTGTCAATAACGTGCTTTTTACTTTGTTATTGCGTATCCAATTTGTTGCATCACACCGTCAATAACATGCCTTTTACTTTGTTATTGTATATTCAAGCCATTTCATCTCACTGTCAATAACGTGCATTTTACTTTGTTATTGTATATTCAAGCCATTGCTTCACACTGTCAATATCATGTCTTGTGATCATGTTCTTTTGTTTTTGACTCCATTAGTTCCTGTTTTTGGGCACCATGGTTTGTTTTAGTTTCCAAGACAACTCATTAGTTTCACCTGCCTCATTTGTTTGAAGTCACGCACCCGTTGTTAATCATGTCACTATTTAAGCCGGGTTTTTCAGTTGGTCGTGCTGGCGTCATACAGTCGTAACATGGACTATGGTGTGATTTGTTTTCCCGGAATGCAAATGAACTGGATTGGACGTGGCGTGAAGGTAAATACATGATTTAATAATACTATAAAACGTGAAAAAAAAAAGGCGCGCACCAGGCGGAGACAAAAACTTGGCTAAGGAAACAAAATCAATCAATCAATGTTTATTTATATAGCCCCAAAACACAAATGTCTCAAAGGACTGCACAAATCATTACGACTACGACATCCTCGGAGAACCCACAATAGGGCAAGGAAAACTCACACCCAGTGGGCAGGGAGAATTCAAATCCAGTGGGACGCCAGTGACAATGCTGACTATGAGAAACCTTGGAGAGGACCTCAGATGTGGGTAACCCCCCCTCCCCCCCTCTAGGGGACCGAAAGCAATGGATGTCGAGCGGGTCTAACATGATACTGTGAAAGTTCAATCCATAGTGGCTCCAACACAGCCGCGAGAGTTCAGTTCAAAGCGGATCCAAGACAGCAGCGAGAGTCCCGTCCACAGGAAACCATCCCAAGCGGAGGCGGATCAGCAGCGTAGAGATGTCCCCAACCGATACACAGGCGAGCGGTCCATCCTGGGTCTCGACTCTGGACAGCCAGTACTTCATCCATGGTCATCGGACCGTACCCCCTCCTTGTGGAGGGGGGGACATATAAGCGGCAGATCAACTGGTCTAAAAAGGAGGTCTATTTAAAGGCTAGAGTATACAGATGAGTTTTAAGGTGAGACTTAAATGCTTCTACTGAGGTAGCATCTCGAACTGTTACCGGGAGGGCATTCCAGAGTACTGGAGCCCGAACGGAAAACGCTCTATAGCCCGCAGGCTTTTTTTGGGCTCTTTGACGTAAACTAAGGACATAAAACAGGAAACAATAACTTTGGCATAAATAAACAAAAATGTACTTGCGGTGACGTGAGCAGGGAAGCATGAACTATAACACGAAACAGGAGTGGTCATAAACAGGGTGATGACGCCAGAACGACCAACCGAAAAACCAGGCTTAAATGGTGACATGATTAACAACAGGTGCGTGACTTCAAACAAATGAGGCAGGTGAAACTAATGAGTTGTCATGGAAACCAAAACAAACCATGGTGCGCAAAAACAGGAACTGATGGAGTCAAAAACAAACAGAACATGATCACAAGACATGACTGTCAATAATGTGCCTTTTACTTTGTTATTGTGTATTCAAGCCTTTGCATCACACTGTCAGTAACGTGCCTTTTACTTTGGTATTGTAGGTGCAAGGTATTGCATAACCCTGCCAATAACGTCCCTTTTACTTTGTTATTGTATATTCAAGCTATTGTATCACACTGCCAACAATGTGCCTTTCACTTTGTTATTGTAGCACCGTATATCACTTCTTTAAAAGACGATTCCCGGCCTTGCCTGTACAGTGTGCGTGAGTTGTGGTTGTGGTTGATGACTTTGTCTCATCCCGGCTTTAGGACCGGACACATTCCGATTTGGTGAGCATATTCCTCCTGGATGTCACAGTTTGGACTGGGTCTCAGTCTGGCAGCTGTTAAAGATTCCCAGAATGGAGGCCATGACCTTTCATCCAATCCGAGCGCTGCTTTGGCAACACTAAAATTGCTCACATTGCTGCGTTTAGCGCTTCTGCCACAGGTGCTTGATCAGACCATGTGGCCTCGAAAATACGTCTGCAGCATTACTCTGGCATACATCATTTTGTATTCATACAATTCACACTCATTTCTCACGAGTGTAAATCTTTTTCAGGTGTTGCAGCTCCATTCAGTTTTTTCGCCTGGACGAACTCAACATTAAACGCCATTTGCAGGTATTGTTTCATCGTACCGTCCCTAGAGAGTGGAACAGTTCTTTAAGTCGTAATTTCACTGCACTTTTTCACGGACAAAACACATGTTTTTCTTTTTTATGCATTCTAACTCATAAACAGATGCTAGCAGCTAGTTGGGGTCCTGGAGGCCGGCCTGCTACGCTACTCAGCCATCCATTACCCCGAAGGGGAATCAAGCGTTGGTGGGTGAAGGCGTCGGGTGGGGGTGGGTTGGGTGTTTGCGTATATGCCCATTGTATTTGGGTGTAGTGGTGTTGTGTCCATAGGCCTGGGGCCACTCTGCATGCAATGCGAGCAAAGTTCGACTTCCAGATGTCGTTGAGGAGGGAGGGAGGTCAAAAGCGTCAATCTTTGAGAGTACTCGGGAGATGTTTTCAGAACAGCCTGTTCCTGTTCGAGGGAGTCAATTCGTGGATTCGGATCTTTGTTTTTCCGCGAGCAGACATTACAATGGCTTGTCTGTTCTATTCGTCCGTGATGGCTCTCATATCCATTTTTTCCTTCTCAACAAGCTTTTCCGTGATGTGATCTATCTTGCATTTCAGTTCAGAAATCGCCCCAGACTGTGATCCCACAGCCCGGCCCAAACCTTCCATTGCGACGAACAGCCCTTGGTCTCCTTGAGTGGCTGCCATCGTCTCACGGTACCAAATAGGTAGATGTCTTCCACGTCCTCGATGGAAATGACTGAGAGGCACATGATTCTCCATTTGTCCCGGAAATCTCTTACGTACCCCACAGCAATGGTTCCATCAGGGCAGCCAGGCTTCCCAGAACCTCTTTTCCTCGTCGAAATCAATTCCATGTCTGATGTTTAGAGGCTTCAAAAAAAGTGTAGACAAGACAAGACAAAGAGAGCAAGCAAGGAGAAGACGGGAGGAGGAAAAAAATGCGACCGCCCTCACCATAGGCAAGACAGAAATAATGAGATTCATGATGTCATTGCGTCCATAAAGGCCTTTTAAAAAACATAAAAAAAAAAAAAACTCCAACTATACTCCATTTACATGTCGTGACCTGAATATTAGCAATATTGTTATTATAAGCGCTAACGCAGAGGAACTACTTTTAGCGGCGCCGTGATCACAGAGCGGTAACGAGGTTATGCAGCTACATTGACATATTGAGCTGCTGCATCGCCTCTGAGTTAGTTCTAGATTATAAATCATACATCTCACCTGGATAGTAGAAGGTTGAGAAAGACACGTAAAAACACTTTTTTTTAACCATTTGTGAGGATTGTGATGAATTGTTGATGTAAAGGGGAAGATATAAACATCCCAGTGAGAGCAGACATTGTACAGTAAGTGCTTGCTTTATTATGTTTGTATATCTTGTTTAGCACTTCGAAATACTGCTAAATGACTAAAGCTGCATCTGTTTAGCACACAGCTTCTAAAACTTGTATAGCATCCTCCTTATATTCAGGCTCAAAAATTGAAGTTTCTGGATCTTGGTCTGGTCTTGGTTGTTTCTCATCAAGTCTGCCATGATTAGTAGTCTTGTTGTTGTTGAAGGGAAAGTGAACCTTGTGATCCATCCATCCATCCATCCATTTTCTACCGCTTATTCCCTTTCGGGGTCGCGGGGGGCGCTGGCGCCTATCTCAGCTACAATCGGGCGGAAGGCGGGGTACACCCGGGACAAGTCGCCACCTCATCGCAGGGCCAACACAGATAGACAGACAACATTCACACTCACACTCACACACTAGGGCCAATTTAGTGTTGCCAATCAACCTATCCCCAGGTGCATGTCTTTGGAAGTGGGAGGAAGCCGGAGTACCCGGAGGGAACCCACGCATTCACGGGGAGAACATGCAAACTCCACACAGAAAGATCCCGAGCCCGGATTTGAACCCAGGACTGCAGGAACTTCGTATTGTGAGGCAGACGCACTAACCCCTCTGCCACCGTGAAGCCCGAACCTTGTGATGCGTCAGTAAAATAAATAAAATAAAAATAATTCATAATAACATGTAATATTTACACATTTTGATAATTTCAAGCATTATGCCATGTATTTTTTTTTTTTAACCTTGTGATGCGTCAGTAAAATAAATACATGGCATAATGCTTGAAATAATCAAAATGTGTAAATATTACATGTTATTATGAATGTTACTAGATACTACATTTATACTTACAGTGTGTATATAACATCTTGATGGAGTTTTTTTTTTAGCAAGCTTTGTAGGTAGAATCAAAACGGCATTGTTAGCTGACTCTTGCTAGCGTTTATTTACGAGTTAGAATGCATTAAAAAAAACATGTTCTTGTCTTACTTAAAGATTGTGAATGATTGACAACATTCTGTAAAAAGTGCAGTTCCCCTTTAAAAGAGGGCAGAGACTTAAATATAAAAATGCATCCTTATTATCATAATAGCATTCAGACAATTTTAGTGACATCACCTTCCTGTCTTTGTGCCAGAAGAAGGGCGTCTCCCAGAGATGAGACCGTGGTCACACCCTCGCTGTCAGGCCTCGGTCTTCAAACCGAGCAGCTGACCGAGGAAAATACCGACTTCGCATCTCGCCGCCGCTACCACCAGTCCTCGTTCTTCAGGGCGGACGATATGGTGCAACCACCACATGAGTAACTAAAACATCATGATCGCTTTGGAGGAATACTACCTATTTTTTATTTTTTTTTGCATGGCACAAAGTGTACTATTGTCTATTTAAAGTTGACTACACTTTTGTTTTAATGAGAAAAACATATAATGTATAATATAACTATCTTCACGGTTAAAGGCATGTCACAAAATACATTCATGAAGTTTGCTTCTTTTATGAATTTATTATGGGTCTACTGGAAATGTGAGCAAAATTATACATACAGCAATGTTAATATTTGCTTACATGTTGGCAAGTTCCACTGCAATAAGGCGCTTTTGGTAGCCATCCACAAGCTTATGCTTGATTTTCCAGTTCCGTTGGAAGCCAAACAGACCCAGAGCATAATACTACCACCACCATGTTTGACGGTGGGCATGGTGTTCCTGGGATTAAAAGCCTCACCTTTTCTCCTCCAAACATATTGTGGCCAAACGGCTCAATTATTGTTTCATCTGACATCACATGGACCAAAAATAAGAGCTTTTGGAGCTGTTTGCCCACAATACCCAGCAATATGTTTGGAGGAAAATGAGGCCTTTAATCCGAGGAACACCATACCATGCCCAACTGGTCCAGTTGTAAAAGGAGAAAAAGGTAAAGTTGCAGATATCTCTTCTGCATCTTCATGTAATCCTGATGCAAAGAGTTAGAGCCAATCTAAGGAAAAGTCTGGTTCATTTTTAAAAAGATTAAGTGCGGTGGAGATCGTGAGGTGGAGGTTTGTTGGGATTACTGATCACTTGGGCGTGGTCACAGCCTATCCCAGCGGTACTTGGGCGGAAGGCAGGGTACACCCTGGACATGTTTACGTTTCGGTTTACGTTGTAGTCAAAATAATATGATGAGAAGTCATAACTCTGAGACAAAAAGTAGAAATTCTGAGATAAAGACATTGTGAGATAGAAAGTCGTAACATCCAAGTTAGTTTGTTGTTGGTGCTGTTTTTTTTTTTTTCTTTAGATGCACATTTTTCTTTTTTCAGAATGCACTTGTTCTTGGAAATGCACATTTTCTACATCATCATGTACATTTGGTATATATTTAATTTTTAAGTAATTTCCCCAGCGGATTCAGAGAGAAACGCGGTTTTCGATGTGCCTGTTGAAAAATTGACGAATAAAATAACTTCGACTAAAAAAATAAATGGGTCAACACTTTCCGTCGCATAAATTTGTTTTAGTACAAAACATGTATCAGGTTAATAAAGAAAACGCCTGTTTTCACTAATGAAAAAAAATACCTCCATGGTAAATCATAAGATAAAAAGTCAGAAGTATGAACTAAAGAGTTGAAACTTCAAGATAAAAGTCATGAGATTAGAACACTAAAATAAAATATGTAATAAAAAAATCATGGGATTAAAAAAAAAAAATCCTGAGATAGTACGTCATAATTATGAGATGTAGTCATAACTGCGGAAAAAAAAAGTTGAATTTATGAGATGAATGGTAAATGGGTTATACTTGTATAGCGCGTTTCTACCTTCAAGGTACTCAAAGCGCTTTGACACTATTTCCACATCCACTCATTCACACACTGATGGCGGGAGCTGCCATGCAAGGCCCTAACCCTAATCAGGAGCAAGGGTGAAGTGTCTTGCTCAAAGACACAACTGACGTGACGAGGTTGGTAGAAGGTGGGGATCGAACCAGGAACCCCCAGGTTGCTGGCACAGGACACTCTCCCAACCGCACCACGCCGCCCCCCGAAGCGCTATACAAGTATAACCCATTTAATTGTTTCCAAACGGTGTCTGCAACGAGGCAGTAAAACGGATGATCAAACAAAACAGAAGTCATCGTCATGGACCTGCTTGCCATGGAAACTAGCTCTCCAATCAGTTAAATAGACTCAATAACTCCACGGTCACGTTTTGGTGGATTTACAAAAAAGAAACAATACAAAAATATTTCTATTGTAAGTTAATAACAGTAATAGTCAATTATGATATAGAAGTCATAATTATGAGATAAAAAAATCATGATATACAAATACAAATTTATGAGAAAAACATTTAAATTATGAAATGAAACGTCACAATAAGTCCATCCATCCATCCATTTCCTACCGCTTATTCCCTTTGGTGTTGCTGGTGCCTATCTCAGCTACAATCGGGCGGAAAGCGGGGTACTCCCTAGACAAGTCGCCACCTCATCGCAGGACATATAAGTCATAATTATAAAATAAATAGCAGAACCTATGAAATAAAGTCATAATTATTCAATAAAAAGTCAAGATTAAAAAAAAAATTTTTTTTAATTATAACATCGTCAATCGTGAAAAAGTGAAAGAAAAAAAACGTTGAAGTCATAACTGAGATAAAAAGTTGAAAGTATGGGGGCGGGATTGAAATTATGGGCTGTAAAGTCATAATTATGGGGTGAAAGTTATAATTATGACATTAAAAATGTGAAATTATGTGATAAGAAGTCATAATTATGACATAAAAAGGGACACAGTGTCATAAAAAGTCATAATTATGAAATAAAAAGTGGAAATGTGATAAAAAGTTATAGTTATGACATTAAAAATGAGAAATTACGTGATAAGAGGTCATAAATATGACATAAAAAGGGACATGGTGTCATAAAGTCATAATTATGAAATAAAAAGTGGAAATGTGAAGAAACGTTATAATTATGACATTAAAAATGAGAAATTACGTGGTGAGAAGCCATAAATATGACATAAAAGGGGACACGGTGTCATAAAAAGTCATAATTATGAAATAAAAAGTGGAAATGTAACAAAAATGTATAATTATGACATTAAAAATGAGAATTTACGTGATAAAGGTCATAAATATGACATAAAAAGGGACACGGTGTCATAAAAAGTCCTAATTATGAAAAAAAAAGTGGAAATGTGATGAGAAGTTATGATTATGACATTAAGAATGAGAAATTACGTGGTAAGAAGTCTTAATTATGACATAAAAAGGGACACAATGTCATACATTTAGTTATGAAATAAAAAGTGGAAATGTAATGAAAAGTTATATTTATGACATTAATAATGAGAAATTAGTTGGTAAAAAGTCTTAAATATGACATAAAAAGGGACACAGTGTCATAAAAAGTCCTAATTATGAAAAAAAAGTGGAAATGTGATGAGAAGTTATAATTATGACATTAAAAATGAGAAATTACATGATAAGAAGTCTTAATTGTGACATAAAAAGGGACACAATGTCATACATTTAATTATGAAATAAAAAGTGGAAATGTGATCAAAAGTTACATTTATGACATTAATAATGAGAAATTACGTGGTAAGAACTCATAAATATGACATAAAAGGGACATGATGTCATAAATTTAAATATGAAATAAAAAGTGGAAATGTGATGAAAAGTTATAATTGTGACATTAAAAAAAAGAAATTATGTGAAAAAAAGTCTTAATTATGACATAAAAAGGGACACAATGTCATACATTTAGTTATGAAATAAAAAGTGGAAATGTAATGAAAAGTTATATTTATGACATTAATAATGAGAAATTAGTTGGTAAAAAGTCTTAAATATGACATAAAAAGGGACACAGTGTCATAAAAAGTCCTAATTATGAAAAAAAAGTGGAAATGTGATGAGAAGTTATAATTATGACATTAAAAATGAGAAATTACATGATAAGAAGTCTTAATTGTGACATAAAAAGGGACACAATGTCATACATTTAATTATGAAATAAAAAGTGGAAATGTGATCAAAAGTTACATTTATGACATTAATAATGAGAAATTACGTGGTAAGAACTCATAAATATGACATAAAAGGGACATGATGTCATAAATTTAAATATGAAATAAAAAGTGGAAATGTGATGAAAAGTTATAATTGTGACATTAAAAAAAAGAAATTATGTGAAAAAAAGTCTTAATTATGACATAAAAAGGGACACAGTGTCATAAAAAGTCCTAATTATGAAATAAAAAGTGGGAATGTGGTGAAAAGTTATAATTATGACATAAAAAATTAGAAATTACGTGATAAGAAGTCTTCATTATGACATAAAAGGGACATGGTGTCATAAATTTAAATATGAAATAAACAGTGGAAAAGTGATGAAAAGTTACAATTGTGACATTAAAAAAAAGATATTATGTGATAAGAAGTCTTAATTATGACATAAAAAAGGGACATGGTGTCATACATGTAATTATGAAATAAAAAGTGGAAATGTGAAGAAACGTTATAATTATGACATTAAAAATGAGAAATTACATGGTGAGAAGTCATAAATATGACATAAAAGGGGACACGGTGTCATAAAAAGTCTTAATTATGAAATAAAAAGTGGAAATGTGACAAAAATGTATAATTATGACATTAAAAATTAGAATTTATGTGATAAAAGGTCATAAATATGACATTAAAAGGGACACAGTGTCATAAAAAGTCCTAATTATGAAAAAAAAAGTGGAAATGTGATGAGAAGTTATAATTATGACATTAATAATGAGAAATTAGCTGGTAAGAAGTCATAAATATGACATAAAAAGGACATGATGTCATAAATTTAAATATGAAATAAAAAGTGGAAATGTGATGAAAAGTTATTATCATGACATTAAAAAAAAGAAATTATGTGAAAAAAGTCTTAATTATGACATAAAAAATGGACATGGTGTCATAAATTTAAATATGAAATAAAAAGTGGAAATGTGATGAAAAGTTATAATTGTGACATTAAAAAAAAGAAATTATGTGAAAAAAAGTCTTAATTATGACATAAAAAGGGACATAGTGTCATTAAAAGTCATAAGTATGAAATAAAAAGTGGAAATGTGGTGAAAAGTTATAATTTTAACATTAAAAATTAGAAATTACGTGTTAATAAGTCATAAATATGACATAAAAAGGGACACGGTGTCATAAAAAGCCCTAATTATGAAATAAAAAGTGGAAATGTGATTAAAAGTTATATTTATGACATTAATAATGAGAAATTACATGGTAAGAAGTCATGAGTGTGAATGTTGTGTGTCTATCTGTGTTGGCCCTGCGATGAGGTGGCGACTTGTCCAGGGTGTACCCCGCCTTCCGCCCGATTGTAGCTGAGATAGGCGCCAGCGCCTCCCGCGACCTCAAAAGGGAATGAGCGGTAGAAAATGGATGGATGGAGGTCATAAATATGACATAAAAGGGACATGATGTCATACATTTAAATATGAAATAAAAAGTGGAAATGTGATGAAAAGTTATAATCATGACATTAAAAAAAAGAAATTATGTGAAAAACAAGTCTTAATTATGACATAAAAAAAGGACATGGTGTCATAAATTTAAATATGAAATAAAAAGTGGAAATGTGATGAAAAGTTATAATTGTGACATTAAAACAAAGAAATTATGTGAAAAGAAGTCTCAATTATGACATAAAAAAGGGACATGGTGTCATAAATTTTATTATGAAATAAAAAGTGGAAATGTGAACTAAAAGTTAGAATTATGACATTAATAACGAGAAATTACGCGGTAAGAAGTCATAAATATGACATAAAAAGGGACATGATGTCATAAATTTAAATATGAAATAAAAAGTGGAAATGTGATGAAAAGTTATAATCATGACATTAAAAAAAAGAAATTATGTGAAAAAAGTCTTAATTATGACATAAAAAATGGACATGGTGTCATAAATTAAAATATGAAATAAAAAGTGGAAATGTAGAAAAAAGTTATATTTATGACATTAAAAATGAGAAATTACGTGATAAGAAGTCATAAATATGACATAAAAAGGGACACGGTGTCATAAAAAGTCATAAGTATGAAATAAAAAGTGGAAATGTGGTGAAAAGTTATAATTTTGACATTAAAAATGAGAAATGACGTGATAATAAGTCATAAATATGACATAAAAAGGGACACGGTGTCATAAAAAGTCCTAATTATGAAATAAAAAGTGTAAATGTGTTGAAAAGTTATAATTAAGAAATCAAAGATTTAAATGGTCACAACGAAATAAAACATAAATAAAGAGATAAGAGCCTTGCGCGTGCACGCGGGGATGCGTGTGCGTGCGCAGGGGGGAGGAGCCCCGGAGGAGCGTGCGCGACGATATCTGGCTGCCGGGGATCCGCATCTTCTTTTCCCGCCGACACCGAGCAGGACGCGGCGCGGATGTCTTCCCCCGCCGTGGAAGTTCAGTAGGCGGCGAAGCTTCTTCCCCTCATGTTGTCCTTGGGAGACCCGCCGGACTTTCCTCGACGTGACCCAGCACCGAATGACCAAAGCTGGCTGCTCGGGAACCATGAAAAGGTGCTGGTGGGAGCCGCTCCTCCTCCTCCTTCTCGGCTTGCCGGGGCCCCTCGGGGCTGGGACCCCCACAAACAGCAGCCCGGATGCGGGCACGACCGCGTTGCGCCCTCCGAACACCTCCGACCAAGTGAACACGGAGTACGAGTTGAGTTCTGCTTTTCCTTCCACGGAGAGTTTTCCTCCATCCCAGCGGGACCTGCCGCTCACTCTCTCCCCGGGTAAGGTGCTCACTCTGCGGCCTACTGACAAGTGCTTTGTCCGCCATTCACCGGGAACTTCTTCCTTTCCTCCATTAACGCTAATATGAGCGATAATACTATTAATACCGTATATTGTTCGGTTCATTACCTTCTTATTGAAAAAAATTAACATAAATACATGTTTGTAGACAACCATAATGTGTACCCCTGGGTTGTAGCGCAAAGGTGTCCACAAAGCGGCCCAGGTGCCATTTGCGGTCCGCACCTCATTTTTTAACGGCCCGTGACACTTTCTAAAAAAGCTATCTAAAAATAAAGTGTAAGAAGAGAGAAAACGGGTGAAATGTAAAAAAAATAAAATAAATGCATATCTATACAAGTATAACCCAATTTAATTGTTTCCAAACGATGTCTGCAACGAGGCAGTAAAACGGCTGATCAAACCAAACAGAAGTCATCGTCATGGACCTGCTTGCTGCGGAAGCGAGCTCTCCAATCAGCTACATAGACTCAATAACACCACGGTCACGTTTCAGTGGATTTACAAAATTGAAACAATAATTATATTGTAAGTTAATAACAATAATAGTCAATTATGATATAGAAGTCATGATTATGAGATAAAAAAATCCTGATATAAAAATACAAATTTATGAGAAAAAATGTTAATTATGAAATGAAACGTCACAATAAGTCCATCCATCTATCCATTTTCTACCACTTATTCCCTTTGGGGTCGCTGGTGGGGTGGGGGGCTGGTGCCTATCTCAGCTACAATCGGGCGGAAGGCGGTGTACACCCTAGACAAGTCGCCACCTCATAGCAGGACATATAAGTCATAATTATACAATAAATAGCAGAACCTATGAAATAAAGTCATAATTATTCAATAAAAAGTCCATCCATCCATCCATTTCCTACCGCTTATTCATTTTTTGAGTCGCGGGGGACGCTGGTGCCTATCTCAGCTACAATCGGGCGGAAGGCGGCGTACACCCTAGACAAGTCGCCATCTCATCGCAGGAGATATAAGTCATAATTATAAAATAAATAGCAGAACCTATGAAATAAAGTCATAATTATTCAATAAAAAGTCCATCCATCCATCCATTTTCTACCGCTTATTCACTTTTTGGGTCGCGGGGGACGCTGGCGCCTATCTCAGCTACAATCGGGCGGAAGGCGGTGTACACCCTAGACAAGTCGCCATCTCATCGCAGGAGATATAAGTCATAATTATAAAATAAATAGCAGAATCTATGAAATAAAGTCATAATTATTCAATAAAAAGTCAAGATTTAAAAAAAAAAAAGTGAAATTATAACATAGTCAATCGTGAAAAAGTGTAAGAAAAAAACGTTGACGTCATAACTGAGATAAATAGTCGAAATTATGGGAGCGGGATTGAAATTATGGGCTGTAAAGTCATAATTATGAGGTGAAAAGTTATAATTATGACATTAATTATGGCGGGTGAAAAATAAAGTGTAAGAAGAGAGAAAACAGGTGAAATGTAAAAAAAAGAAAAAATGCATCTATTAACACGTCACTGCTGTGATTTTATCTTTAAAAATATAATTGCTCAAAAAAGGATAATGAATTAAAATCAATTATATGAATTATTGACCTATTTAAGGGTATAATTGCTTCAAATTAAATATTCCACTTTGAAATATTTTTATTGTGGGGGATGAGGGGATATTGCATATTGTGCAATGAAAAGTTTTTTTGGGACAAAAATGGCATTAAACAAAAGAAAAGTGAAAAAAAAACATTATTAAAACTTGTAATCGACAGATATATCTGAAACTAATCAAGAGACTTAAACATTTGAAATATATATGTATAACTTATTTTTAACACTTTCATGAGTGGGCCCTTTTAGATCCACAATAATTTTAGTGCATTTTTTTCATAAATAAAGGATTAAAATCATTGATATGAATTATTGACCTATTTAAGGGTTCAATTACTTTACATCAAGTATTAAACATAAAAATGTTGAATATTTTGTGTTTTCCATATAAAAACACTGTTTTCTTTGACAAAAATGGCATAAAACAAAACAACATTTTTTAAATTATTAACTTATAATCAACAGATATATCTTAAATTGATTTAGAGACTTAAGTGTAAAAAAATATATTACTTATTATTAACACTTTTATGATAACCAACAATTTTTGTGGATTTTTTTTAAATTCCTCAAAAATAACTAATTAAAATCAATGATATGAATTATTCAACTATTTAAGGGTACAATTGGTTTAAATCATGTAATACACTTTGAAATATATTTTTGGGAAATATTTTTAAATATTTGGTGTGTTATCCATAGAAACACACCAAGGTTTGTTTGACAAAAATGGCATAAAACAAAACAGAAAAAATCCGTAAAAAAATTATGAAAACATATAATCGACATATGTATCTTAAATTGATCAAGAGACTTAAGCGTTCAAAATATATAGGCCTTATTTTTAACACTTTTATGAGTAGTGCCCTTTTAGATCACCAATATTTTTTGTGGATTTGGTTGTCATTGCTAAAAAGATAATGAATTAAAATCAATGATATGAATTATTGACCTATTTAATGGTAAAATGACATTACATTAAATATTACACTTTGAAATATATTTTTGGGTAAAATATTGAATATTTTGTGCGTTTTCCATATAAAAACACAACATTTTCTCTGACAAAAATGGCATAAAACAAAACAAAAAAATCTGAAAAAAATTATCAAAACATATATTTGACATATATCTTAAATTGATCAAAGGATTTAAGCGTTAAAATTTATATTTGACTTATTTTCAACACTTTTGTGAGAAGTGCCCTTTTAGTTCACCAATAATATTTGTGTTTTTTATTTCCGTTGCTCAAAAAATAATGAATTAATAATCTGAATTATTGACATATTTGATGGTAATATTATTTTATATCAAATATAACACTTTCAAATATATCTTTGGGTAAAATATTGAATATTTGGTGTGTTTTCCAGATAAAAACACGTCGTTTCCTTTGATAAAAATCTGAAAAAACATTAAGAAAACTTATAATCAACAGATATATCTTAAATCGATCAAGAGACTTAAGCGTTAAAAATGTATGTAACCTATTTTTAACACTTATTTAGTGCCCTTTCAGATCACCAATAATTTCCGTGGCTTTTTTTTTCATTGCTCAAAAAATAATGAATTCAAATCAATTATAATAATTATTGACTTATTTATTAATAGTATTACTTCACATCAAATATTACACTTTGAAATATATTTTTGGGTAAAATATTGAATATTTTCTGTGTTTTCCATATAAAAACACTAAGTTTTGTTTGACAAAAATGGCATAAAACAAAACAAAAAATCTGAAAAAAATTATCAAAACATAATATTTACATATATCTTAAATTGATCAAGGGACTTAAGCATTAAAAATATATATTTGGACTTATTTTGAACACTTTAGTGAGAAGTGCCCTTGTAGTTCACCAATAATATTTGTGTTTTTTATTTCCATTGCTCAAAAAATAATGAATTAATAATCTGAATTATTGACCGATATGATGGTAATATTATTTTTTATCAAATATTACACTTTGAAATATATCTTTGGGTAAAATATTGAATTATTTGTGTGTTTTCCATATAAAAACACTAAGTTTTCTTCGACAAAAATGGCATAAAACAAAAAAATCTGAAAAACATTAGGAAAACTTGTAATTAACAGATATATCTTAAATCGACCAAAAGACTTAAGCTTTAAACATGTATATAACTTATTTTTTAACACTTATTTAGTGCCCTTTTAGATCACCAATATTTTTTGTGGATTTGTTTTCCATTGCTCAAAAAATAATATATTAAAATCAATGATATAAATTATTGAATGGTAATATTATTTTACATTAAATATTACACTTTGAAATATATCTTTGGGTAAAATACTGAATATTTTGTGTGTTTTCCAGATAAAAACACAGTTTCCTTTGATAGAAATGGCATTAAAACAAAAAAATCTGAAAAACATTAAGAAAACTTATAAACAACCGTTATATCTTAAATCGATCAAGAGAATTAAGCAATAAAAATGTATATAACGTATTTTTAACACTTATTTAGTGCCCTTTCAGATCACCAATCATTTTTGTGGCTTTTTTTTTCATTGCTCAAAAAATAATGAATTCAAATAAATGATAATAATTATTGACTTATTTAAAGATAATATTACTTCACATCAAATATTACACTTTGAAATATATTTATGGTTAAAATATAGAATATTTTGTGTTTTCCATATAAAAACACTTAAGATTTCTCTGACAAAAACGGCATAAAACAAAAAAAATCTGAAAAACATTAAGTAAACTTATAATTAACAGATATATCTTAAATCAACCAAGAGACTTAAGCTTTAAAAATGTATAGAACTTATTTTTAACACTTATTTACTGGCCTTTTAGATCACCAATACTTTTTTTGGATTTGTTATCCATTACTCAAAAAATAATATGTCAAAATCAATTTTATAAATTATTGAGCGGTAATATTATTTTACATTAAATATTACACTTTGAAACATATCTTTGGGTAAAATATTGAATATTTTGTGTGTTTTCCAGATAAAAACAACAATTTTACTTTGATAAAAATGGCATTAAAACAAAAACATCTGAAAAAAAATAAGCAAACTTATAATCAACAGATATATCTTAAATCGATCAAGAGACTTAAGCAATAAAAATGTATACAACCTATTTTTAACACTTATTTAGTGCCCTTTCAGATCACCAATAATTTTTGAGAATTTTTTTTCATTTCTCAAAAAATAATGAATTAATTATTTACCTATTTAATGATAATATTACTTCAAATCAAATATTACACTTTGAAATATATTTTTCATATAAAAACACTCTTTGATTTTTTTCTGCCAATTTCTTTGACAAAAAGGGCATAAAACAAACAAAACAAAAATTTAAAAAAATGATAAAAACTAAGTTATAATTGACATATATATCTTAATTTAATCAAGAGACTTAAGCGTTAAAAACATGACTTATTTTTTAACACTTTTCTAAGTTTGGCTCTTTTAGATTCCCAAAGATTTTAGTGGATTAAAAAAATTAAATAAATAAATAATGAATTAAAATAAATGCTATGAATTATGGACCTATTTGAGGGCACAATTACTTTCAAATTGTATTGAGGGAAAATATTGTATTTTTATTGTTTTCGCCATGAAAAACAAAGTTTTGACACAAATGGTATAAAACATTAAAACAACTATTTTATAGCGACCTATACGTAGACCTGGAGTTGATTTACAGATTTAAGCATTAAATAATAACATTTATTTTTATTTATATACAACATATTTTTCACCTTTTTTTGACTGAGACCCTTAAACAATCTATTTACTTTATTGGTGCAAAAAGTTTGTAAAGTCAACAAATTAAATTTGATAAAAGTTTTGGCCAATGTTATTTAAAAAACATTTTATTGCGATCCACTACATCGGCTTTATTTGCACTTGAGCTGTAATATTCATTCTTGCTGTTATTGGAAGTACTCAACAGGTGCAGCTCAATAAATTAGAATAACTTCATACATGTTAATCGTTTTAGGTAAAAAAAAAAAAAAAAAGAAGAAAAAAAAGTCAAACACTTATATTCCATAGATTGACTTCACACACAGTGAAAAAAGTTCAAGAATGGATTTTTAAATTTCTAAACATTTGCATGATTAGAGCTTAATATTAACATTGAGTTAAAAATCTTACTCTTGATTTGAATGGTATTCAATAATTATATCTAACAACATTGTCAAATGATACGAAAGATTATTATTTATTCAACATAGGCTTAGGTCAGGCTAATTAGAAAAATAAATACTAACCATATATATTGCATAAGGAGGGATTAATAAAAACTAACAAAAAAATTAAGTTACATATAGGGCTGGGCGATATATGGAATATACTCGATATATCGCGGGTTGGTCTCTGTGCGATATAGAAATATATATGTCGTGATATTCGAGTATATGTTCTCACGCAGTTGCTTTTAGCTGCTGCCAGGCTCTTCTCACTCTTTCTTGTCTCCTCACAGAGACGTAAAACAAGCGCACCTTCTTACATACTGTCGTGCAGTATGTAAGCAGACGGGTAGCGGCATGGCTAACAGCTGTGATGCAAGCGGAGCGGTGCAAGTGGTAATACGAGAGAAATAAGGTGCGAATCTGGTCACAAATGAAGGAAGAAGAATTAATTCACAAAAAAAAACCAGCATGGGGTCGGTCCATCGTCTGGCGGTGGTTTGGCTTCAAGTATTTTCCGGACTATAAGGCGCACTTAAAATATTTTTCTTTTTTCAAAACTCGACAGCGCGCCTTATAATGCGTCTAATGTACGGAACAATTCTGGTTTTGCTTACCGACCTTGAAGCAATTTTATTTGGTACATGGTAAATGGGTTAAACTTGTATGGCGCTTTTCTACCTTCAAGGTACTGAAAGCGCTTTGACACTACTTCCACATTCACCCATTCACACACACATTCTGAGACTGATGGCGCTAACCACGACCCATCAGTAGCAAGGGTGAAGTGTCTTGCTCAAGGACACAACGGACGTGACAAGGTTGGTAGAAGGTGGGGATTTAACCAGGAACCCCTAAGTTGCTGGCACGGCCACTTTTCCAACCGCGCCACACCGTCCCCGGCACATGGTGTAATGATAAGTGTGACCAGTAGATGACAGTCAAACATAAGAGATACGCGTAGACTGCAATGTGATGGCAATATGACTCAAGTAAACAACAGCAACATTTTATATGTTCCATTGAAAATATAGATCATTACACATGGCGCTCAAAAATCTATCAAAATGTTTTAGTACGACTTTGGTAAGCTACGAAGCCACACCGCTTGATGTGCTTCAACATAGGATTATTATTATGGTGTGTGTATAAGGTAAGACTTATTATCTGGTGTTTTGTTTCTGGTGAACAGTAATGTGTCAAGTATGCGGCAAAAGCGTTGCTACAAAAAGTAGCACCGCTGCTAATTTGTAGCATCATTTGAAAAGTCACCCGATCGAGAATAAAGAGTGCTTGAAACTCCGCATGTCAACATCTCCGTTCGGTGCCAAACACACAAAATGCCGGAGCAACAATTTCCAGATCAACACTTATGAAAAAAAATAGTCAACAACAGAAGGGGATAACGTACGCAGGAACCTACCACATAGCAAAGGACATACACTATTGGACTCCCTATTATCCAGCTATTTTTTAAGAAAAGTCAATAAACGGTCAATAAAATTCAAGTAAAAAAATTAAAATACAGTTTCATGGGTTTAGTCATACTTTTGGCGCTTAAGAAACATTCTATCACTTCAGCTCCAGTCTTCTGTTTTAGGTAACACTTTTCATGGGTTTAGTCATACTTTTGGCGCTTAAGAAACATTCTATCACTTCAGCTCCAGTCTTCTGTTTTAGGTAACACTAACCCACATTTAAAAAGGCCCAAAAAAGGTTTTGTTTGAATTGCTGTATTTTTTTTAAAATTAAGGCTTGATATGAATTTTGTGTTATTCAAATTATAATTTATTATAATTTTGTGTTATGATGCGCCCCCCGCCACCCCAAAGTGAATAAGCGGTAGAAAATGGACGGATGGATGGATTGTATTGAAGTTTTTATTTGAATATGTGTCATGTCGTTGCACAAAATTTG